>NC_056738.1:176233370-176358109 GCF_019279795.1 Protopterus annectens
ATATTTTGAGAGTATATAGAATCTAATAGTTTTTCGACTGCTACATTCCACCGGGAAGTGTCACCTGATTTTTGCAAATTCCCATATAGTTCATATATTTGCTTACTAACCACCTTTTCGAAAGTTAATAGGGTATTGTGCATGGGTGGAGTGAAATTACTTTTCTTCTTTAAACAGTCAATTTTTGAGTACTTCTCAGATGAATTTTGAAAGAATATACCCAAATTTATCTTTCTCAAGAATAATTTGAACTCGACCAAAGTATCAACCAGATCAAACTTCTTTCTGGGAATATATTTCATGCCTTTTGAAAATGTACTAAAATGTTCAATGTTTATGGGGTATTGTGTGTAATTATAAATTTTAAAATCACCTGCACTATATACCACCCCATCAGTAACCTTAATAACAGTGGGTTCACCTTCCTGTACTAGTAACCCCTGTGGGGATTCCTTGTTCTTCGATCCCCTTGTCTCCATCTGTTTTCTTGCCATTTGTAGTTGCCCTTCCACTTTTTTTCTTGCACTAAAAAATCATCCCCATAGCATTCCTCTCTATCAGGTTCATTGGACATGTATTCTACATCATGGTCCCTATCACATTTATCAGGGTTGACATTAATTCTTTTGTTCCAATTATAGGCAGTTTCATTTTCATATTGTCTTGTATCCCTTAGAAATTTTTTGCATTTTCTATCAAACATTTTTTTACTGCTACTTTCCGCATAGTAAAATTGCTTAGCATGTAATTTCTCCCACTGTGGGTACAATAAATCATTGGTTATAGCAACATTAAGTTCTTCTACTTCTTTTAATAATGCACTTAACTTGTTGTCATTGCAAGATATTATAAACTCCATAAATTGCCTGCCAAAACCATCAAACATTTTATTACAAGTTAGTATATTCATCTCATTTAGTTCTATCCCAATGGGCTGTTTAAAAAACCGTAAGCCCATAGGGACAATACCACTGTCCACACATTTACATAGATATAAATTATCCATTTGCAAGGATTTTATCCTGTTAAGCTTCCTTCTGAAGCTAAAAATCATATCCTTTAGAGTAATGTCTTGTTCTTGAACAGTACTATGTATCTTATGATTATCCACGGACCGGAAATCATAAGGCAGTTTTAAAAAGTTATCTAAATTAAAAGTAAATTTATTGTTCATACCATCCATAGGTTCCGACATCTGTGGCCTGTTGGATGCGACAGTTTCTTTAACATTTACCAAGTTTGAACCCACTTGGGAAGAATATGTGTGGGTTGCATTCATTTAGGTTTAGCCCCTGACAAATCATATACATCCTCCGAAACCTCACCAGATGCAGTGGAAAGGTTAAACTGACACATAGGATTACCAACAGTTCCGTTACCATAGAAAATGCCGTTGGACTGAGAATTATTCCTTTTCAGAGCTTATTGACCGTTTGGAATCTCCTCGGAACTACCACTTCCTATATCGGAACGTGGTGATGTCATCCCCTCCATTTCAATTTTCTCTGAGGCTGTATTACGTGTAGTGATAGGCAGTGTCATCATTTCCAATAACCAGGTGATTTCACCCTTTAGAATCACCAGTTCTGAGTGAAGTTTGTCCACTTTATCTCTCCTGATGGGAGAGAAGTTGCAGGATATATCCCCAATGGAATCCATGGCTGACAACAAATACCAACAACGAAGGTTCAGGGAACTCAACACTAGAAGAAAAACAGCACCAGAAACTGTTCCCAAAACAAACCACGATCCATGAATATTCACAATAAACTTCTTTTATTAAAATACAAAACGAGGGTTGAGCGCTTTCATCTACCCAATGTAGATTTCATCAGAACACTGAATATGTCAAACCTTGTCTCTTAAATACTTTAAAATACCCGCCTAAAACATCACCTGACCAGTTATTCCACCATTAAGTTTTAAAGACATAAAATCATAAATTCATTAAAACCCATATAGACAGCCTTCTAAATATCATCAGTGTTTATAATGGTTAGAAAATGCCTAAAACAGCAGCAGTATTCAATCATATAATGAAAATTTTCTATCGCTGGAATATGGAACATACCCCAACTCTAATAATACATACTAAATGGATGTTGTATATAAAATATAACAATGCATAAATGCATGAAAAACAATGTCAAATGTAGGATACAATCCTACAATAAATACTAATTACATGACAAATACAATAAATGGTTTTACCTACCTAAATATATTGTGCATAACCAATATATATTGAACAATAAAAAAACAAAAAAATATTTTATATACATATTTAATTCAGTGTGTATGCATAAAAAAATAAATCTAATTTTCAGGAAACCAAATCACTTTTCCTAAACTAAAAAAAGAACAAAAACTACTTAGGTGGTAAAAATAATCACCCAAGCAAAAGATCATCTCAGAGCCTTCTTTAACTATGTCAGAAATCTTGGAATCAATGGCAGCACTGTGCAGAGATAAGAATAAATGATAGTGGATATTTGGAGGGCATAGCTAATATACCAGGGGACAAATTCAGCTCCAGTTTCAGTCCCCTCTGTCCTTCAGTATTCTCATATTAAATACCTACATCTACTTTCTCTCTTCAAGTTTGCCAAGAACAAATTCTCAAGGCACTATCAAAGGGAAATAACACTACATCTATGGTGCTGGATAATGTACCAGGCTGCCTACTGGCTAGCCTAAAACATGAAATGCCAGTCTCCATAAAGAGGCTATTCAACATTAGACTCAAAATAGAGTTTGTGCTGGATGGAACACAGCAACAGTCATTCCTTTTCACAAAGGTGGGAAGTATAGCAGACTGGGTAATTACAGACCCATAGGTCTGATCAGCCACATCTGTTAGGCTATGTAAAGGATCATTATGGAACTAATAAATAAAGATATAAGTGACATACAAACTCTCAACCCAACCCACTTTGGATTTGTCAAAGGAAAGTTTTGCCTACATAGCCTGGTTGACTTCAAAAAAATCACTGAGACAATGGATGAGGACAAATCAGTGCACACTACCTATCTGCCCCTTGCAAAGGAATTGTAGATAAACTCTGTCAGGTAAATGCTAACCTCTGTGTATCTTGTTGAATACCAAACTGGCTCACAAACATAATGCAGGAAATAAGCGTGGGTGGCTCTACCTCTTCTAAAAGAACTGTCATTAGTGGAGTGCCCCAGGGTTAAGTTCTCGGACCACTTCTATTTGGCATTTACTTCTCCGAGGTCAAAACTTATGAAAACAGACTGTGCCTGTTCAAGTTTGCAGACGATTACAAACTGGGTGCTATCATAAACTCCCCTGAGGACACCAAGATCCTTCAAGAGGGCCTGATACAACTATTTGATGCCAAAACCACGGACTGAAATTAAATACCAAGAAATTTATAATCTTATCCTTCAGTAATCATGATTTCCTTTGTAACTATCACAGTACACCCCCCCCCCCAATTGAATCTTTAGTTTGAGATCTAGGTATCTACATTGACTATAAGTTGTCCTTTGACCACTACATGTATCCACATTTATAAGGAAGTCCTTTTTTATTGCACAGCTTATATCTAAGGCTATAGTATCCATATCCAGGGATGTAATAATTGCTCTATACTCAGCACTCTGGCTCATCAGTATGTAACTCATTTGCACAGCTAAATTGACCACAATGCTTCCTCACTAAACAAACAAAAAGAAAAATAAAGAAAGAAAGAAAGAAAGGGCCTAAATGATAAAAACTATTTAGACTCTCTCAAACCCTTGTCTGTCTTCTTGATATCATACAGGTTACTGAAAGGCAACCTCTGCCTCACTTATAGAACCTCAACAAACCCTGTTCTGTCACACATATTAAACATTCGGAAGTCCAATAGTATTAGAAACTGTCACTCAAGAGACCTCAGTCTGTTTTGTAAGATGTTGGAGGGTAGGTATGTATCACAGAGAATACCACTTCTATGGAAATGTCTTCCTCTCCACATAAAGCAAAGTACTTCTACTCTATCCAACTGTAACTTGGCTGAATGGATGGATAACTGCAAATTCACTCCTGTTCAATGCAAGTGGTTCTCATTGATGGGGAAATGTGTAATTACCCTAATATATACTTGTTTTGCCCATCCTTAGAGATTCATATTGCGAAATGTAAGGGCTAAAAATTCCGAAGAGCATACAGGGCTATGCTTCTTAAGATCTTCACACATTGATGGCCTAGTAAGTACATATGAACACTAGAGCAGCAGTTCTGAGTTCTTTGTCTGCTTTCTGGGGAATCCAGAAAATTGAAATGATTCCTTGCAAATCCATACTGTTTTCCCCTAGGTATAAGTTCATTCAGATGCAGGCAGATCTTGATAGTTGACTTTCTAGGCAAACCTCCTCCTCTTCACTACAAATGGATGTCCATGTCCCTGTGGATGACCAGGGCCCTGAAATCAAAAATATGAACTATTACAGTTCCCAATTCCATTATGAGGGTAGGCTGTGTAGCAGTCCTGTGCCATGTAACCAAGACAAGCTGCTTCTTACAGTTTAACTGTAAAGGTGCAAGTCTGTGTTAATTGAGCAGCTCAGATGAGACTGATAAATAAAGCCCATCCCTACAAGTTTCTCTGAAAGCATGTCTCTTACCAAAAGGAGGAAAATTTGGCAAGTTCATTTTCTGTACTTTTGATTGGTTCTAGCGGCAATGGTCAACACATAACTTGTAACATTTTAACATTTTTAGTGTTTAAGCCTAGGACCATAGGTTTATTACTCTTTAACCTAAAAACAAAATTAGGAGAGATATAAATGTGGTTTGCTAGACATTAAGGGTCCGATTCATAAAAACTTTCTATTATTGTAAGCTTGTTTATAGATGGGCAGTCCACCAAAATAAGTCACTTACAAAGAGATCAAGTCTGTTGGAATCAGGGCAGGCTTACACCAGTGTAAGCCACTTTCACTGAGTGAAACCCATTTGAAATCTGGTCCCAAATCTCCTCCAACATTCCCTATGTTTTATCCTTTTGTTCTCTAAACACTTCATTGTCCCAGAGGAGGATAATGTCTAGTTCATTTTATTTGAATGGTACCATTTGGTCTATATTATTCAATATTGAGAAGTAAGTAGACAGCAATAGAGACAGCAAAGATGCCCTTATTTTCAGCTAAAAAGCAATCTTGAACTGAAAATTATGTCATGCACTCTGTGTTCATGTAACTAAACAAGGATTTCTATTGGAAATACTTGTATACTGCAACATTATATATCAGAAGATTAGTAAGATTAATGCACACCAATACATGGTATTAATACAAATAGCAATGATTGTAGATGTTAGTAATATTTTTCCATTAGGCTTCACTCCCTACATTTCATTGCTATTGAATATAGTTGTCCAGTGAGGTACTGCTGCATTCAGTACCAGAAGGGAAAGGAAAGTTACTATTTATTTCTTTGGGAGCTTAGCAGTATTACATTATAACATCATTAGACAGTTGTTCAGAGTTTTACATTTTCCAGGCTTCATTGTTCAGCTTCTACAGCAGACATAGCTTCTTGTGTTCATGGGATGGCTGTGACTGATTAATGTGAATCTGTTTACTTCACCAGTACTGTTTCTCTTCATGTTGATAGGCCACTGCTGAAATAGTATATTTTCATCATTCGGACTACGTTGGTGGCATATGGAGTCTCTGCCATCACAATCATCCACTTTTCCGGAGCTCAGAATTCCTTCTTCTGATCCCTTGTGATAGGGGATTGGCTAAGCCCCTCCCACCAGGGGAAGAAGCCTAAACCCTGTCACAGGAAGTCAGTTGTTCAGTCTTTTAAGGCTAGCTGTAGGAATCACACAGTTGAATTTCCTCAGAAACCTGAATTGACATATTACAGATTCCAGACTCAGATGAGATCCCTTTGGGAAGTTTCTTTCCTCTTTATTATTATATACTTTTGATTTCTTTCTGATTTATGTAGCATAAATATATATTTATGTGTGTTGACTTTTTATTTTAATATATTTGCTATTTACTACTATTGTTAATACCTCTGGAAATTCTAACTTATTACTGTTTTGTTTGTATTCTTAATACTGTTTTTAAGCAGTTATGGCACTTTTTAAAGTGTTCTGTGACTTGTGCTTGGAAACTGAAGTTCTGTGGTGCTAGTTGAACACTAGTAACTGCCTTCTGCATGTAGAGCTAGATTTAATAATCACTGGTTTCTTTTGTTTATCTCCTTCATTTGGATGGTGTGACATGAAACTGTTGCATTTTCACCCTTTTCTTTATTTACATTATATTTACTACTGATTTAACACTGCTATAACTGTTTTTATTGTTAAATCACAATTTCGCCAATAATTACTGTGTTTGCATTTCCTGTCAAGTCTAGTTGCACGTAAAAAGAAATAAACTCAACAAAGCAGCCTATGGTTTGTGAATCTGTTGTTGAGTTAAGCCAGCCCACAGACCACTTACCTTTTTCCCAAGGTGTAAGCATGCAGCCCTCTATGGTACAAGGGTCAAATTCACTCCCTGGGGCTGTTCCATTACCTGGTTCAGATGTGGAAGAACCAATCCCTTTAGGTGCACAAGAACTCTGGGGTAAGAGACCCCTTTCCAGATGTCATACTCTATCCCCAGATATTTTGCCCACTAGTAAAGGTCACAATAAGAAGAAACACAAACTTCACCATACTGCATACCATCAGGTAATTACCATGTATATGGCTAAAGTGATTTCCATAGCTAAAAGTAGTTTACAGTAAACTAATCTTGGCAACTTTGCTCCTATTCAGAATGACCAAGGGGCTGCCTTCTCTAGAGATCAGTCTAGGGTTGCAGGTTTTGAATGGGACTCTGATGCAGACAAGAGTAACACTTTTGAGTCCATCTAGTCTGATTCTTCAGAAGATGACTAGGCTCAAATAACTTAATCAGGTGTTCAGCTTTCCACAGATGCTAGCTAAGTTTAGAGATGTATTTGAATGGAAGCAATCAGGATCTGCAACAAAAATTGGCAGGGTTTATGATCTTATTGAGGATGAGATTTCAAATGTTTTGGCTGTTCCTTCTCTGTTACTGGCCTTAGAAGATGTCTATAAAATAGTATGCAAACCCCCTTTGGTTAGTGAATCAGTTCCTTAAATGATTTGAGGAAATACAAGGTGTACACTGATGTTACAGATCTCTCTATTTCTTTGTCAGCTGACCGAGCTGCAGTTTTTTCAACTCTCAACAATAAAAAGATGTCCTTGGCTTTATCTAACCCTACACCCCTGGATAAAATTGGAAAGTTGTTAGAATCTCAGGGGAAAATGTTAATTCAGTACAGTAAATTAAGCTTTAAAATTATATTCTAAATTATGCTTTATTTGTAAGTTTAGTTTGCAATATGCTTTTAGTTTAGATGACTTACAGCCTGCTGAATCAAAGTGTTATATAAATTAGATTCTTTCTAGTGTGACTAGGGTTTCAAAACATGCTTTGAGAAGTGTCTTGGAAGGTGTAGTCAAAAATTATAGAACTGCAACTACTTCTGTTGTAAGAAGGTGTGATGGTCCCTACTCTAGGCCAGTAATCAAGGAGCTGCCATTCTCACCATTGACACCAGTGAGGGAAATCCACTAGGAGCAAAAATGGATACACCCAGTATTTTTAGATGCAGCTCTCTGTACTAAGCACAATTTCCCTTAAGAGCACACAGGGAACACCCTCCAGACCTGGAGCTGGACTCTCTTTCTCTCTCCAGGCCCCAAACAAGACTCCACATTGACCACATTGGAGCTCTGTGTCCCTGTTCCAAGTAGTTGACACACACACTTAGATATTTGATTTTCACACACACACACACACACACACACACACACACACACACACACACACACACACACACACACACCTGGGAAAGACTGGCACAGATTTACCAGCTGTGGCCCTCTGTCCACACTATAAGGTAATTACACTGCCACCAGTCAGCTACTCTAAGGCTCTTACAAGGGTATCCAATTATACTGAGTAAAATTAATATATAGTACAAATGGTAGAGTTTGACCAAAACAGCAAGGCTTTCAGGAGTGATCATAGTGTCACTAAAATAAGCATAAGTACTCTTAAGATGTATTCTCTGAAAGATCAGCTACAATGAAAGGTATAGAAATATTTAATAATAAAAAATAAAATAGAAAAAAATGAGAATACTGAATATCTAGTTACAATAAACACCAGAGTTTCAATCACAGGAGATATATATATATATATATATATATATATATATATATATATATATATATATATAAAAACACAGTTAGATAGATTCACACAGCTACTGAAAAACAATTCTTAACTTATCTTACTATATTTTCCTGACTGACTAAAAAAATATTGTTCCCTAGTTAAGTTACTTACTACAGCAAAGCAAGATAATGAGTGCTGAGTTGCTTACTACAGCAAGGCAAGGTGAGGTGTGTGGATGTGTGAGATATCTGTGAGAGATCTTTCCTGTCAGGTTCCAAAGAAAAAATTGTTGCTGTGAGAGTTCTGTTGTATCTCTCAATAATATCTAAAAAATCATTTCAGTGCTGGTTATAAAATGACATCATATCTGGTCACCTAACTCTGGTATAATACATACTCAGAGATTTGCTAAGATCTGAAAGCTATAAAACAATTTCAAAAACTTCTACCCTTCCAGGGTAGCAATTAGTTCACCCTTAAGGACAATACAGTAAGATTCCTAGTCCTGGTTTTCCCATACATTTTTGTCTCTTGGCTGCAATCAGACCTGAAAAATACAATCTTTATGGCCTAAACCAACCCATTTAATTTTCAACCTATTTTTCAAAATTAGCTGGACTGAGATTAACCTTTTCCGTTCTAGAATTCCCTGTTAAAACAAGTACATTTAATCAGTTATAATGATACTGTCTGACATACACATATATCTCTTTTCTTTCGAACAGGACCCACTGTTGATGCATTTTTAACACTAGCAACTTTGCAAATACTTTTTTAAGACAAGCATCTGTACAAATCAGTGTGATAGTCAAATGACATAAAATTCTTTACAAAATTCCAGCTAGCTATGCTGGCATATGTTACACATACACTGTCTTACTCTCCCTGGCACAGATGAGACTACCTCATATCATCACAGAAGGTATGCTTGGTTATATAACCAGAAGTTTTCTAAGGATTTAAAAATAAGATTTTAAATGCTCCTTTAAGTTCTGAATCTGTGTTTGGTCCTACTGATAAGATCATTAAACAAGCCACAAAAATCATTGTCTCCAACCTTCAGTCCCTACAGGACATATATTCAAACAGATGCTATGGCAGAGTCTGAAAACTACTGAAGGGTATACATCATCCAGCCTATGGACTGTTCAAACTCCTGCCAACAAGGAAATGCTACAGAAGCATTAGATGCAGGACATCCAGATTCCATAACAGCTTCTTCCCACGTGCTATCAGACTGCTGAACAACAAACCCATAACCTAACCTGCTAAATGGGTAAACAAACATTATTTATGAGCAATATGTCATTGTTATCTATATAGCTCACTTTACACTTTATACTTTATTGTGTTTATTTTTAGTATCTTATTTTTGATTTCTATTTCAGTATTTTTAAATTATTATTAATCTTCCTTCTGTAAACTATAATTCTTATGGTACGAGCCCGAGTATCAAAATTTCGTGCAGTGACACACACTTTTTACTCTGTGTTGATTTGTATGACAATAAAGTTTACTTTGACTTGACTTTTGACTACTGCTACCCAGATTCTTGACCAATGGAATGATAGAGGTAAATTGATGCATGTGGTATCTAGAATGTTTCATTTTCCTGGCGACTCCCCTAACAAGGTGCTCAACTTCAAAGGGCAGAACAACCAAAATTCCCAGAGAAAGTGGCAGAAGGATAATGTTTCCAAATCAAATATAAGGGGTTCCTTTCTCAAAAAGGATCAGTCCTCTGCTTAAATGACTTTGCTGATAGTTGGGTAACCTGTCCCTTCCTCCTGTCCGTCCACTCCTTTCCCCCTCCCCCAGGCTTTCTCTTATCCCAGCAACCTGGCTGTAAATAGTTGCAAATGGTTGCTGAGAATAATTCAGAGAGGTTTCTCTTGGCAGTGAAGAAAAAATGTTTTTTTGTCGGTCAGAAAATTTGTAGTGATTAAGTCTAACATAACTAGAGTCTGTGCATATTATAGTGTCCCACAAACTGAACTGGGCTGCTGTTTTTACAGCTTTATATACAGCTGCAAATTCAGTATACTGATTCATTTTGTGCCCATGCTAGTACTTGACAGGGGGCAAGGTTTATCTTAATACCATACTACATTCAAGGCACAGTACCAGTTTCTATCCTGGTTAAAGAGCAGCCATCAACATATGCTCATTATAGTTTTTTCTTACATTTTTATCCTAATGATAGTGTTTGCTTTGAGGTATATCGAGGCCTAATGCTGAGCTTTGTGTACTCAATGCTGTCATGCATTTACTCTATTTACAGATTTGCCAGTCCTTGGGCAGTTAGCCTCCTTTTATTTTTTGGTATATTTTATTTCTAAAGGTTGGTGGTTCTGGAGGGCTTAAAGTACAGGTCACAATTTGGCCACTTTTCACATTACCATACTTAATTTTT
Organism: Protopterus annectens; assembly: GCF_019279795.1. Classification (NCBI taxonomy): domain Eukaryota; kingdom Metazoa; phylum Chordata; order Ceratodontiformes; family Protopteridae; genus Protopterus; species Protopterus annectens. The sequence goes on from NC_056738.1 coordinate 176,244,010, forward strand.
TGGCCATCAAGAAGGACAGTGGGCTGGTAATGTGTCTGTACTACAACCTTTTTGCTACAAATTTAGTTTTTGAATCTCTGTTCTGTGCATACAGTAGAAAAGGTAGCCTTTTCATGGTCTGAAAACATTTTATTTACATTGGTGTCTTATTAACATAATCTGTATCACTGTGCTCAAAATTGTTATTGTACTGAAGTTACTGCCAGTACATCCAGTTTCTAAGTAGAAATATTTATCCATCTGTGGATATGCTAGGTAAGGAACCCAACTAAAGCTGTCCTTTAAAGCTTGCATGGCTTTTGTCATCTCTTCCCCTCATACCCAGGGTTCTGACCATTAGCAGCTTGGTGAAGGAACATGCCGCCTCTCCATAGTCCTGCTTAAACTGTCTAAAATAATTGCAGATATATACAGTTTTATAGCTCCCTCGATTTTTTTTGAAGGGTTGCTATATTGAATAGTGTCTGTTTTTGGCTGTTTTGAGGGCATAGTCCATTTGGTTAAATTTTATACCTTATGTAGCATCACTGTCCTTTTGTCTTGGACAGTTTGGCCCACCATGCTATAGCTGGTTTAACAGTTTGGTCACTTCAACAAGACTAAAAAAGTTAGTGGGTCTCTGCAGAAAATGGGCCCTTGTGCTAGTAGTAGTTGACTATATTGAACGTGATATGGGAGTTCCATCCAATTTAGTTGTTTAAGGGCAGAACAGTGATGAGCTCAAAAGGGTTGGTTTGCAGCAAAATTAGTTTTTTATTGTAGCATTGTTCTAGCTTTTTTGTGTGGACATTTGTAGGTTAGTAAAAAAGTGGAGAGGCATACAGTAGGTTAGATAGGCTTTAGCTATGGTTTCTCTGGTTCTGTCTGTTATGTAGGATTTTCTCAATAGGAGGCTGAGCTTTGATGTTTTTTAATAACAGTTTGGAAGTATAGGTCAAATTTAAATTTGTCATCAAAGATAACTCCTGAGAGTTTGGTGTTAGGGACATGTTCAATCAGGGTGTTATTTAATGAAATGACTTTGACAAGAGTTTTGCTTTGGGAGAATATTTTAGCATGAAAATTAGTAGTTCAGTCATTTTTGGAGGGTTAAGTAGGAGTTGTAAGTTGTCTAACCACGATTCTATGGACATAAAGGATTCTTGAGTAATTTATTGACATTTTTGTAGGTTAGAGGCTGTGCTGATGAGTGTAGAGGCATCTGCATATTATACAAGAGCGGTGTGCTTGGAGGCAGTATGAAGATCATTTATAAATATGTTAAAAAAGAGCGTGTCCAAGTATGGAGCCTTGTGGCACTCCTGCAATAATGGGTAGAAATGATAAGTATTCTTGCTGCCATTTGACTGCTTGGAATTTGTTAGGTAGGTGTTAAACCAAGAAAGGGAGGAGGGAGAGAGAGAGACCTAAGGAGGAGAGTTTTAGTAATAGTTTAAGGTGACAGAAGATGCTAAATGTGTTGGATAGGAATAAGAAGATATTAGGTTTCCTGTATTTCTGTTTTTATTAATTGTATCAGCAAAGTGAAGTGGTGTAGTAGTGGTGTTATGGTTGGGAAGAAAACCATGTTGTGTTGGGTGGATCATTTATGGTAAGATATTGCAGTAATTGGGAATGGATACCCTTTTCAGATTTGATCAAGATGTTGGGTGAGTTAAGGAGAAATGGCTCCAGAGGGTACTCATAGCTGTATGGAGAGAAAGATTTCTCCAAGATGATTGAGAATAAATGTTCTAGTGCCAGTGTATAAGAATAAAGGGGACATTCACAACTGTGGACAGTACAGATGTATCACATATCTGTCATACTGCATGAAAGCTCTGGACAATGTGATTGATAAATAAATACACAAAATAGAAAGTAAGATGGAAGAAGAGCAATTTGAATTTATACCAAGATGCAGCACAATTGACCTGATGCTTTCAGTGAGACAGAAAGTTGAGTAGACACTAGATATGAGGAAAGAATCCAACTGGGCATTCCTACACTTTGGAGAAAGCACATGACAATGTCCCAACGAAAGCTGTTTTGGGTAGTCGTGCAATGTTTCAAAGTCCCACAACAATTGGTAGAATTAGTACAGGCTGTGTAGAAGGACCAAATGATACAAGTATGAACAATTTTCAGACTCACAGAGGGTTTGCCAGTGGGAATGGCCGTACATCAGGGTTTATCTCATAGATCACTGCTGTTCATACTGGTGATGAACATTAGTAAACATGTTGGGGTGGACAGATAAACAAAGCTGATGTAGGCAGATGATGTAGTATTATATAATATTATAGACAGACTTTGGACAAGAAATTCAGCAAATGATATTTGAATAGAAAGCAAAACTGAAGGTACATGGAATGAAACTGAGTACAAATAAGAGAGTTGTAATGTGATACAATGTGACACAAAAGTTTTTTTACCTTGAGTGAATGAGAGATTGATTTCTGCCTCGGTATAGAGAACTGAGTGAAAGGGTTAATTTCATTATTATCTATTTTAATATGAAACAGAAATATTTTAAAACTTGTTTATTGCATAGTCTATGTGACTAAAATACACTTGTTTATTACATTTTCTTACATTTTTAGCAGTTTAATGAGACACCTGTTTATTAGTCTACATGACTAAAAGACATCTGTTTATTACATTCTTTTATATTTCTAGAAGTCTGATAAGGTACTTGTTTGTTGCATTCTTTTATATTTTTCTCAAGTGAAATAGCAGAGTCATAGAGGTTGGCAGGCTTGACTGGAACATTCTGGAAAGGTGGCCAACATCTCTGGCCTGTTCTGGAAAGTCTTTGTTGATCCCTAACGGTTAAGTTCCCAGGAAAACTGGTAAACAGCTAGGGTATAAAAACCGGGACTGTGTTGGTTGGTAGAAGCCTCATCTGTGGAGTGGGCACACTGCCCAGGACTTTCCAGATAGAGTCTCCTACCTTAAATCAGTGGGAGTTCCTGGTCAAAGTGTGGGCTAGGATGAAGTCTCTTACTTTATTGGTGATCTATTAACTTTTTTTAGTTCTCTGATATTAATATTAATGCTTGCATGACATAGAAGTATAACTGGTTTCATATTAATATTAATGCTTGCCTGATTTAGAAGTATAACTGTTTTGATACTACTATTAATTCCTGCCAGATATTGAAAGTGTAAGGGTGTATTGTCTAATAAAACTTTGTTCATTGTAGTAAAACTTCTTTGTCTTGATCATTTCTGTCCTGCTAAGAAATTATGTTTAGGCAATACATTTTCTTGGCATAGTCAGCAGGATTCAAAATGTTTACATGTGTAAATTCATTCATTGTTTTGATCAGTGTACAAAAGTATAAAACTCCAATTGAACTGTGAAGACAGATAACATTGCTTTTGTTTAAAACTGTGTTAAACCATGCTAAAGTTTATAGGTTGTAGAGACAGCTGAAATGTTTCAGCTATACTGCTCGCAGTGGAATGTTTTTAACAGAGATAAGAAATTATTAAAACTCAAAGAAAAATGTAGACCTTTGTTAAAGAAACATGATATACAGGTTAGAAAGTATAGGCAAACTGTTTTAGACATTTGGCCTAGAGCTAATGTTGCTATACAAATGAATGCTACAAAATGTATAGTAGTGCACACAGATGACACTTGTAAAGATTTGCATGAAGTTTGTGTAAATATGCAAAATTTAAAGACTTGGTTATGACAGAAACATGCAGATTTATGGGTTAAAGATAAAATAAATTCCAGATTAGCTGACACAGCTAAAGTGCTCAGAATGACGTAATGGGTATGGCCGGTTAGAAAAAAAGAGTAGCCATACACATTTTGTACAGGGTATACCAGAACTACCAGTCAAGTTGTATGATTACAGTTTTTGTAGGACTTAACAAGTGTAACAGCTCTGTACAGCGCCATACTAAAACAAAAATAGGTTAGAATTAAAATGGTTAAAAATTACAACAGCTAACAGTTCAAAGTGTAATAGCTCTGTACTAGGTATGGACATATCATTAAAGTTAACTAGAAAGTTATTAAAGTATTTTACTATTACAGTTTCTGACAGAATGCTAAAACAGGCAGAGCATGACAATGAAGATAATTTTTAAGCATTAACATTTTTTCTGTTGCTACTAATAAAGATGGGTTTAATAAGTGCCATAGAACATGGGAGAGTGTAGATCGGTGGGAGAATGTGAATAGGGAAGTACTAAGAGTGGCATCTGCCCCTACAGTTGCATAATATTGAATGGGTGTTTCACATACCATATTACCCACAAGCTGCAGGTTTAATAAAACAAATGAATGGATTATTAAAAGAGCAATTAAAGAAACTGGAAAATGGAGGGACAACTTAAATACAGCTTTACAAATCTTAAACAACAGACCAATTGCAGAGAGCAAGACTCCATTAACAAAGATGATAACTGTGTTATTACCAGGCAAACCTTATATAGCTACCAACACTGTTGTTTACTGGGAAATAAATGAAGGTGTATTAGCTCCCTTTAGGGCTACCCCAGAAACAGCAGGCTTAGATTTACATGCATTACACATGTACAGGTTAAAGCCTAGCAACATTCAATTGATTTAAACCAGAATGGGGGTTTAGATACCTCCAGAATATTTTGGATGGATTGCTCCTTGTTCTGGATTAGCCTTGAAAAAAATACAAATAATGAGAAGTGTAATTGATGCTGATTACCAAGCTGAAATTAAAGTAGTACTGCTAAATAGTGGTGATTCTGATCTGTTGATACAAAAGAGAGATAAAATTGCTCAATTGATTATGCCAGTGTATATGGGAACTGTAACAAAAGGTATAGTGCCTACTACTTTAACTGTGAGAGGAGATAAAGGGTTTGGATCTACAAACCCAAAAAATGTGGAAAAAAATCTGGATTCAATCAGCAGATAAGCAGCCTGAGCAAGCTGAGGTTATTGCAACTGGAAAGGATATTACTATCTTAATAATGAAACAAGGACAGGCAAAATGGGAATATGTTAAGCAAATACAATAAACTCCAGGCTACCATGACTGTAGAGGCAAAGTCTTTATTAAAATGGTAAGCTTTTTCACAGTATAGGCAAAACCTCTTCTTCAGGCCACAAAAAATAAACTAAGCATATATATATATATATATATATATATATATATATATATATATAAAGCAAAAAATAACCAATCAAAATGTCACATGTAAAACAATCAATTCATAAAATAAGTTGAAGATTTTAGACAAACCAAGAGCAAGATAATAAATCCATACTTACAGGGAGCCAATCAGCAACATAAAGGCAGCAAGCACTTGCCAGGGATTGGGAAATAAAATATTAACAAGAAGCAAAAGACAACCTTCATCTGCATATAACATTTTTCAGCAACAGGCACCCTATCAAAGTCTGTAAAAACATAAAATATTCAAAAAGTATAAACAAATGTGTGTAATAGAAAAACATTAAATGAGACATAATAAAATCAAAAGGGACTAGTTCCAGTAGGAATGCACAAAAAGAAATCTGCTCCAAAAAGAGGGGAAAGAGTCATTAGCCAATCAGCTCTATTCCTACAACTAACACCTTTAGTAGGGCTTCATATAACATTAACCTATCAATAGATAGTAAAAAGTGACAGAGCCAATCAAATGCTGGACTAAAAAAATAAAGAAATACACGAGCTCGACAAGACATAAAATCTAAAGAAATATGGTGATCAAAATGCACTTATAAAAATCATTCTAGGAAATGTTCATGCTTACTCACATAATATAATAAATATCTGTTCAAGCATTGTAACAGTTAATGTCAATTTTAATGCCTATGAATCAGCTTCAGACGATGTTAACCTATCAACTAACTAAATGAACTAACAGAGTTGAATGAAAATTACGTTGGAAATCTGCATGATCCCAGTATAACAATTTATAGAAAATATAACAATAAAAAATATAAATGTCTGTCCCTAATGATAAAAACTGATTAACAGAATAATAAAATTGGGTATCTGTTTAATTATAACATATTACATAACAAAAACTGAAAAACACTGCTACATTGAGAATGCAAAACCTCCATGGTATGAGCAGAGTCATATGGAATTCACTGCAATAGAAGTCTATATAATTAATTCTACTTCACATACCTAGAAGCACTAATCAGGGCATATTAACTCTGAGAAGATTCGCTCCAATAAAAATACAAGAAAATAATTATACTCCAATAAGGAGAAGTATAGTGATTAACCAATTAGCCTTGTTCCTATGACTAACATTTCCAATAGGGCTTCTCCTAACAATAACCTATCAATTGGCATGAAAACACAACAGAACCAATCTGGAACTACACTAAACCATAGAACACATACATAAGCTTGGCTAATTAGAGAGATTTCCAAACAAATGTAGACTCAAACAGAAATATAAAAATTATCCATAAAAAATATTTTATTTGTACATTAGCTTACATGGTAACATATAACGAATACTAAAAAACATTGTTCTATTCAATGGAGTAAAATACAACACCTCCATAATATGAACAACGACATATAAGGATTGCTCCAATAGAAGTGTATATAAAGAATTCTCCTCTAATGAGAACAATTTTAGAATGACCAATTACTACATTACAAAATACTCAAGTCTCCAATAAAAATACAAATAATGTTAGCCCACAGGATAACTAAACAAAAAGACACACCAATCAAAAACTACACTATACATATATTTGACAACACTAGATAAGGTCGTATTTCATTGGTTTGTCTTTACTTGTAGTGTCAGTACCATTGTAGTGTTTCTGCACTAAAGATATGTGGTTTTGTCTTTCCCGATTTGCTAGACTGATGGCCTTGTTTTTTGATTGGTTATTTATTTATGATTTCCAACATCCTTATTAAATTTCCACATATGACAAAGGCAATCTTACATTTATATAAATGAAAAACACACAAAATGATATCACTTTAGCTGCAAACAGTTTACACCATTGAAACAACTGTAGTTGTAAACATTATAAATCACTTATAAATCTTCTAGTCATTGTAAGTTAAGCATTATATATGTCATTCAAATCCTGCCTCTTAAACCCCATTCGTGCTCTGCATATACTGCTCCCACAATTACCATTTTTTTCTATGTAGTTTGCTCCTTCCCTTTTCTAAAGATCCCAATTCCAGTTGTTTTATCTATGTTACTATATTCACTTCTTCTAGTAAAGTTGGTCTACACTTTGATTTCCATTTTCTAGTAATTGCTTTTTTGGCAGCCACCATAATTAGACCCAGCAGGGCTTTACTATGTCTAGGCAATTCTGATTCTGTAGCATAACTCAAAAAATCCTCTCCTGACTCAGTCCAATCTGCTCTTCCAGCATCTCTGACAGAACGGTCTGCAGGGAATCCCAAAAGTCTGCCAGCTCATCACACCTTCAAAAAAACATGCTCTCAGCTACCTCTGTCTTGCCCGTCACACTTCCAACATTTGCTATCCACCCGAGGAATACTTTTTTGGATCTACTTGGGGCATAAAAATACCTATGTAAACATTTCCAGGCAAAGATCCTAAATCTTCTAGACTTTGCTGCATATTTGGGAGATATACATATGCCCCCCATTGTCTCTTTTTGAGTTGCTTATCCAATCTCTCTTCTCAATCCTTTCTAAGCTCTTCCGATTGATTCTTACAATTATCATGCAGTATTTTATATGCTTTACTAATTATGTCTTTTTTAATGGCAGCTTCTGTTCTAGATTCAATTAAAAACTACCAGTGCTGGTCTTTCATTTAGGAGCCCCCTATTTCTTTCCCTTTGCTATACTCTGATATCAATCCTTGATAGGGAAGGCAATCTCTAACCTGCAGTCCAAATACATTTTTGGCCTATTCCCATTCTATCACCTTTCCCTTTCTAGTTATTTGCTCCCAATACCTTGGTTTTTTTGCCAATTTTCTGCAATAAATTCCAGCCCCCCTTGCCTATTATCTGTATGCCTGACCACAGTCAACCCTATTGGCAAAATCTCTTTTCTCCATTCTCATGCTGGTTTGGTTCTTAGAATACTCCCTGCTATTTTATGAATATAATAATCTGCATGATTTTATTTGTTCACCTTAAGAGTCTGCATCCAAAATACCAATCTCTTCTTATTTCTTGAGCTTCCTTCCTGCATCAGCATCATCCCTTTCCACTTTGAATTATAGTTTTCTGCCTGTGCTATAAGAGCCTTAATTATGTTGCTCTAAAATACCCTCTCAAATTAGGTAATCCTAGTCCACCTTATTCTATTGGTAGAATCGTCTTATCCCACTTGACCCTTGCTGTCTTCCCTTCCCAGATAAAATCCTTCAACTCTTTTTTGATTGCTATCCACAACTTCTCTGGTTGATAAAAGTATGCCTGACCTGTGTATAAGACTAAAGGGACTAAAAACATTATAATGGCTTCTATCTTAGTATCCATATCCATATAACAAAACTTACAGTTTCTCATTTTTTGTATTAACTTCTGTTAAGTCTCTTCCCACATATCCTTAGCTGCCACCACAGAGTCACTTCTAATCCATACTCCTAAATACTTCATTTTATCCTGTCCCCATAAATATGGATATTGTTGGACCAATGTGTGTGTGGGTACATAATTTACTGCTACTGCCTTTGTTTTAGCTTCATTAATTTTGTATCCCGAGAAGATTTGAAACTGTCTTAAAATGTTCCACAACACTGTAATGTCCCTTTCTGGTTTTGTCATGTATAAAATAATATCATCTGCAAATAGAGCCAGCTTTTCCTGACTACCATACCAATTATATCCTTGAATTTCTGAGTCCCTTATTTTCTTTGCCAGTGGTTCTTAATATAATGCAAACAACAAAGGGGAAAGGGACAACTCTGCCTGGTTCCTCTACTCAAGCAGAAATTATCGGACAGGACCCCACCCACTTTGATTCACACCTCCAATCCCTCATATATTCTTCTAATCAACCTTATAATTGTATCAGGGAAAGCAAATGCTTCCATTGCTCTGTTCATGAAGTCCCATTCTACTCTGTCAAATGCTTTTTCTGCATCAAGACCCACCAATAAAAGTGGTACTTTCTTACATTCTGCTTCCCTCTGGATCATCAATGTTCTGTTAATATTGTAAAATATTTGCCTGCCCTCCAAAAAAACATATTGATCCATCTCTATCAATTTTGGTATAATTTTGCCATTCTTTTAGCCATTATAGACAAATACTTTATAATCATGGTATCATATTGAAATGGGCCTGTATGAGGCTGGATCCAATGGATCTTTACCCTCTTTAGATATTACAGTTACCACCGCCTTCTTCCAGAATGCTGGAACTTCTCCTCCTCTTCAAATACTGTTAAAGAAAACCTTCCAGATCTTTATCAGTTTTTTCCCTCCTAACTTCCAAACTTCCACAGGAATGGCATCTATTCCTGTGGACCTTCATGTAGATTGGTTATACATAGTCATTTTTATCTCATCCCTTCCTAGCCTGTTAGTAATTGAGCCTCATCTACCTCTAACCTTGGCATATTTAATTCTTCCATAAACATTTCCATTTGTACATTTTCTTGATTTCCATATTTCTCTGCTTTATACAAAATTTCATAAAATTTCCGAAATATTTCTAATACATCTATAGGGTCTCTTGTTATCTTCCTTGTTATAGGCTCCCTAAGCTTAGTGACTGCATTTTCCACTTTTTGCTGCCTAAGTTGTGCTAAAAGTTTTTGTGCTCTTGAATTATTATCAAAAAACAGTTGCTTAACAGCAATCTTTCTAAACTCATGCATATTATTGAGGTAATCCCTTATTTTCTGCTTAGCATTCTGCAGTTGCTCCTTTTCTTGTTCTGAGACATTCCCCCCTATTTTACACTACTTTAACATTTGTCAATCCCTCTAAATAATTCTTGTTACTGTTAGCCATATCTCCATTTCATTTATTTCCAACCTAGTTTAAACTCCACTTTAATTTTATTCTACTCCTTAGCTATGTTTTCAAAAGACAAACATGTCTTCTCTAGTAGCTCCTGAATTAATTCCACAACCCATTCCTTAAATTCCTCTCTTTTCAACTGGTAGGTGGGAAAGTGCCAGTGTCTCATTTTTCTTTCATTACCTTGCATTTTTATTTTAGTTATTATTGATGCATGATCTGAAATAGTTATTGGGTATGTTACAAGACCTTCAGTTAAATGCACATGTTCCTGTGAGATATAAGATCTATCCAGCCTAGCCCAGTTTTTGTATCTTGCTGAGTAATATGTAAATTCACTCTGAACTCTTAGTACTGAATTCACATCTTCCATGCCAAACATTTTCAGAAATTTCTTCAAAAGCTACCCTCCCTTGTTATATTATCCCTCCTAGGCCCCCCAGACACATCTTCATTGTTGCAAACCAAATTCCAGTCTCCACCTAAAGTAATATTCCTTGCTGAAAGCTGATTATTTCTCCCAAAATTTTCTTAAGCTCCATTATAGCAGTTTTAGGGGGGATGTAAATGCATGCAAGTGTAATCCTTCTTCCTAGCCAGTAGCCCCTTAGTACTATGTATCGTCCATTATTATCTTTTCCCCTCTTATATCACAATTGGAGCTCCTCTTGAAATTAATATGAGTACTCCTCTTTTCCTTTGCCACCAGCGGTGGTGGTGCTGCGGTAGCGTTGTCGCCTCACAGTAAGATGCTGTCCGGTTCAATTCTCAGCTAGAACATCATCTGCATAGAGACATGCGTTAATGGGCATACCTTTGTTGAAGGTTGTGCGTCAGGGCTGGTAACTCGGCACGTAAAATTCAACTGCCAATCATTAGCGGACCACAGTTCCGCTGTGGTGACCCCTAACCGGGAAAAGCCGAAAGACACAAACAAACTCCTCTTTCCTTTGCCCCAAATATTCCACTGAATAACCATCCTGAAAACCTTTTACCAAATTCACATGTTCAGTTCTTTCCAGGTGTGTCTCCTGTAGCATAGCTATTTAAACTCTACATTTTTAATATAGTTCACTACTCTTTTCTTTTTTATATTTATCTGTAAGACCATTTAGATTGAAAGACATCACAGAAAGCATCATTTTCTTATATAGCTATTACTGCCACCTTTTATATATAACTACTCTTTCGCTAAATGTCTAGTTCCACCTTTTATGTTACTTGTGTATACTGTTCGGCAGGTTGGTCTTTTATACAGTTGTTTCATGTCATATCCATTTGCGCCTATGTCACATCTTACATAACTTTGTTTTTTTGAAAGCACTCAATCAGAGCAAACACCCCTCCAAAAAACACTCCTAAAACCTATGAACTTTACAATAACACACAAAACTATATACATCTTCAAATATTGAAGTTTTTGCTTCTTAATAAGAACATAAGTTCTAAGTTGATAGCTACACAGACAGGCTAAAGTTAACCAAAAATGAAGGTTTGTCATGCTAAGACACATGGTGCAGCCTGTGCTATTAGTAAATGCTGTTTAATTTTTTATATCTATATAAGTCTCCCAGTTGAGAAAACACTTGAATGCTTTCAGCAAACACATTCTCCAAGCCATTTTTCTATATCAAATTGGCTTCTAGTGACATGCAAACCAGACACAAAACTGCTAAGGGTACCTTGTTTATCAGAAAGAAAGACTTACAGTATTTAACATTCTTTTTCATTTACATGCTCTGTAATAAACTTGTTACTGGATGACTCCTATGTTTTTACACAGTTATTTCCCTATGCAAGCACTGGAAAAAGCACACTGATTTGTATTTTGTCATAATCTCTTAACCAGACCCTTGTGCTCTCCCCCCATCTCCTCCCCTCCTCATTCATTTTTCATTGCAGTGCCTACATTTTTCAAAACTGGACACAGAAAAAGAGAGGAGAAGAAGGGTGAAAAAGAAAAAAACAAAAGCTCCTAATTATATTAGTATCCCCATTGTATTTAAAAAAAACTGAGAGAACTTTACTTCATGTCTAACTGGTTTTGTATTATCTTTAAAGCTGTCACATCTGGGAAAAAACTTATTGTTTTCAGGGAACATTATGTCCTAGCCAGTTTCTCTGTTCTTTTTATTCTTTTACCTTAGCCAATTCCCTTCCACCAGACTGTCTTCAGTTTCTCTTTACCAGACTGTCTCCATGGAGACATGCTGCAGAAATGCTACTTAGTATACATATTTACAAGTGCTAGAAAAACAACCTTATAATATTCAATATTCTTTTTTCATTTACTTGCTCTCTGTTTTAAAACAAAGGTCCTTAATCAGTCATTTTCCCATGCAAGAATGAAAAAAAGCACATCATTTTGAACTCTGTCATGCCCCCTTAACCAGGCTCCCTTTTTCCGTTTTTTTTTTTTTTTTTTGTTAATCATTACATTGCATATGTTTTTCAAAACTGCACAAGAAGAAAAAGAGACCTGGGGGCGAAAAGTAAAAACACCTGTTTACAATCCCCAGTACACCCAAAAATAGCATGCAAAGAAAACCATGCAACACATATACAATACTATTAAGAAAAGAAGGTGTTTTCTTTACTTACAGTTAACGTTCTCCACGCTCTTCCCTTCCCCAAAGTATTTTTCCAAACATTAATGGCATGAAGTAGGGTATATACTTGAGTCCCCCACTCGGCATTAGCAAACAAATTTTGCTGAAGTCCAATGTGTCCAGATTTTCTTATGCTATCATATTTCACAAAAATAATTAATGCTTTGTAATCCCATGTTAAGTTACTGATTATATTGCTGTTCTTCTCCATCAACCAGATCCTGTCTCTGCTTCACTTCTAGTGTACTCTCGATTCTTCTGGTTAACTCTCATCCTCCCTTCTTTCTCTCCAATATTTTCCATTGAAATACTGGAAAAGGTTTCACAGGTGCAGTCTCTCTGTGGTCTTTATTACCAGAGGAGTGAGAAGCCGAATCTCCTTGTGTTTCACAGCTCAGTTATTGTTGGACAAACTTCTGTATTTTCTCCTTAGCATGCACTTCATCAAAAACTGATTTCATCCCTCCAGGGAAGAATCCTTGAAGATAGCTGGATATACCAGTTTGAATCTCACACCTGCATCTCAGCATTCTCTGAATAGAGGGATGAATTTACTTCTGTTTTGCCTGGTGCACAACGAGTAGTCATTCTTCACAAACACTGCTGTCACATACTTTTAGTATTTTGTCCTTCTGCCACAGTTTTCAGAAAATCAATTCTTTCTGCTGGTAGGATTGCATCCTTACTATTAAAGGTCTAGGTTGCTTTCTTATAACTAGATTTGGAGCCTACACTCTATGTGCCCATTCAACTAATAAATCCTGCTCTGGAATACCAGTCCAGTTACTTATTTGTGCTTTCATAAATTTAATGCAGTCTGCCTACACTCTATGTGCCCGTTCAACTAATAAATCCTGCTCTGGAATACCAGTCCAGTTACTTATTTGTGCTTTCATAAATTTAATGCAGTCTGTTCCATCCAGGTTCTCTGTTGTAGCTGAAAATCTCACGTTTTCCCTACATGCTCTGTTCTCTAATTCTATTATTTTTTGAAGCATCTCTTCCTGAGCAGTCTCATATTCAGCCAGTCTTTTCTTCATTTTGACCTCTGATTTTTGCAGATTTATCATCTCATCTGAATATCTGTTTAAAGCTTCTTCCATTTGTTCCATCCTTTTATTGTTTGTGTTAATATACTCTATCAGTGTTTTGTTTATTTTAACCAGGTCTGTATGCAGTTGCCTTATATCATCTTGTAGGTTACTGGAAGTCATGTCTGAAGGTTGCATTACTTTTTGCTGAGCAGTTGCAGAACTCTCCCTAGTCAGTGTTACCTCCTCACTTTTTGTAGCTGATTTTTTTTCCAAGTCTTCTGTATGTCCTTATTCCTGGCATCAGGCAGTGTACTTACTAGCCAGTTACTGAAATTCACCCATAAACACAAGTCTAGTAGCCTTCTCTTCTGAGTTTCTGTTTTCACACTGGGAGAGCTAAAAACAAGTTGTTAGTGTGCAGCCATCTTGGAACTCATTGATTGGTTATTTTTTGAGCTATATTTAATTTTATTTATTTTCAGGTTTTCATTGAGACATAGTATTTTGTTATTTATTGTTTTTTAGTAGCACATGAGTAAGTATCTATTTATATGGTAATTTTTGTACCTCAATATTGTTGTTTCTTGATATGAGGTTTATGTGGTATTTGTGATTGAGATGCTTTCAGATTATTTGCTAGGGTCATATAAGTGCGATGTATCAGTATTTAAGGTTTTTTTGGGGGGCCTTGATTGATGGGGTACTGTGCTAAGTTGTGGTTGCTGTTTTGTACCTAGTGGCATTGTATGTATGCACATATATATATATATATATATATATATATATATATATATATATATATATATATATTCTTTAGTCTTTGGTTTGTCTTTGCGAGATATTGCCTGAGCGTTCAGTCTTGTTGGATTTTATTTTAGTTTTATTGATGGTTTTCTAGGTATTTGTATGTGTATAGTTGGTTATGTTTTGTTTTGTGTACATACATATTTTCTTATTATCTAGTGTTGTCGAATATATGTATAGTGTAGTTTTTGACTGACTGTTTCTTTTTAATTAATTATCCCATAGGCTAACATTATTTGTAGTTTTATTGGAGACTTGAGTATTTTGTAATGTAGTGATTGATCATTCTAAAATTGTTCTCATTAGAGGAGAATTCTTTATATACTCTTCTTTTGACCAAGCCTTATATGATGTTGCTCATATTATTGAGGTGCAATATTTTTCTCCATAGAACAGCATTTTGTAGTGTTCATTATATGTTACCATGTAAGGTAATGTACATATAAAATATTTTTTATGGATCATTTTTATATTTCTGCTTGATAACTACACTTTTGGATATCTGTCTGATTAGCCAAGCTTATGTATGTGTTATATGGTTTAGTGTAGTTCCTGATTGGTTCTGTTGTGTTTTCCTGCCAATTGATTGGTTATTGTTATGAGAAGCCCTATCGGAAGTGTCTAGTTGTAGGAATGAGGCTGATTGGTTAATCACTATACTTCTTATTGGAGTATAATTCTTTTTTTTATTTTTATTGGAGTTAGTCTTCCCAGATTTACTATGCCCTGATTAGTGCTTCTAGGTATGTGAAGTAGAATTAATTATATAGACTTCTATTGGAGCAAATTTCATATGACTCTGCTCATACCATGGAGGTTTTTGCATTCTCAATGTAGCATTTTATTTTTAGTTTTCGTTATTCAATGTGTTGTAATTAAATCAATACCCAATTTTCTTATTCTATTAGTGAGTTTTCATCATTATGGAGTAGTATTTATATTTTTGATTGTTATATTTTCTATAAATTGGTATACTGGGATCACCCAGATTTACAATGTAGTTTTCATTCAGCTCTGTTTGTTCATTTACTTAGTTGATAGGCTAACATCATCTGAAACCAATTCATAGATGTTAATATTGAGATTAATTGTTACAATGCTTGAACAGATACTTATTATATTATGTGAGTATGCAAGTACATTTCCTAGAATGATTTTTATAGGTGCCTTTGATCATCATATTTCTTTAAATTGTACGTTTTGTTGAGCTCATGTATTTGTTTATGTTTTAGTCCAGCATTTGATTGGCTCTGTCACTTTTTATTATCTATTGATAAGTTAATGTTATATGAAGTCCTATTGGAGGTGTTAGTTGTAGGAAGAGAGTTTATTGGCTAATGACTTTTTCCCCTCCTATAGGAGCAGATTTATTTTTGTGTGTTCCTATTGGAATGAGTCTCTTTTGATTTTATTGTGATTCATTTAATGTTTTTCTATTTAAAGAATTTGTTTATGGTTTTTAAATATTTTATGTTTTTACAAGTCTTTGATAGGGTGCCTGTTGCCGAAAGATTTTACATGCAAATGAAGGTTTTCTTTTGCTTCTGGTTAATATTATATATCCCAACCATTGGCAAGTGCTTGCTGCCTTTTTGTTGCTGGTTGGCTCAGTACAAGTATGGCCTTATTATCTTGCCCCTGGTTGGTCTAAAATCTTCAACTTATTTTATTAATTGATTGTTTTACATCGGACATTTTGATTGGTTGTTTTTTGCTTTATATGTGTACTTAGTGTATTTTTTGTGGTCTGAAGAAGCAGTTTTGTCAATACTGTGAAAGAGCTTACCATTTTAATAAAGACTTTGCCTCTACAGTTGTGGTAGCTTGGAGTTTTTTCTTTTTGATTAAGGTTTTAATGTTTTTTAACTCCATGCTTTTAAACAGCAGTCAAAGTGCATTTCTGGACTTGGATATGTTTTGCTCATTTTAACTGCTGATACTTGGCTGAAGGATTTCCCAAGGATTTAAACCTGAATTCATTGTCTAGGATGGACCATCTGTAGTGGATTATCTATGTTGTAATGAATCCTCTCCTGTCGGTGGACCTTTCCAGCGAACCTGGTTCAGTAGCCAATGAATGTGATACTGTAAGTGAATCCATTGTGTTGAAACTGAGGGAGCTGGAAAACAATTTATATAAGCTTAAATGACACCAGTGACATCATCTAAACTTTGAGGTGACTATTCATTTTAAGGCCACTCCATGTGGTCTACATATACTTATGATGCCTATTTATGGGAATGTATATCCAGAATTATTAAAACATTGGCAAAGCTTGAATATTGAACTATCTGAAATTACTCACTGAGTTCTTTCTTTCCATTGAGGAAAGGCTGGCTACTGAGGTAAAGACTCTACAAGAGGATATCCTTAAGCTCTGCACTTCAGAGTCACTACAAGAGCATTTGGATGTTTTTGACAGTGTTATGAACTATGAGATGAGACTACAGGCACTTAAACATTCAAAAGTGTTAACGGATCTCAATGATTTTAAAAAGGGGCATGTTTTTTCATGGTCATGTGAGGTAAGAAGAGAAATGCCTGCAGTAAGTAGCAATGTTAGAGACATTGACAGCTTTCATGCACAAGCTGTTGGCACAGTAGTTGATTCACGGATCTCTGGTGATACAAGTGCCCCAAATGTAAATGCACATGATCCTGTTATGGTTAACATTTCAGTTGCATCCACCTTTTCTACTGCAGAAGCAAGCACCTCTTCTACCACAGTGACTGAACCTCACCGGGGTGATTTTTTATTGTCTGGCCCACTTCAATAGAGGAAGGTTTTCACAACAACTGGTCACAAAGCCGAGTGAGGAGGGGTCGTGGCCAGTTACACACACCTCCACATATATTGAGAATGAGACAGAAATAGTGAATAATTTGGTTTTCAACATCTCATCATATTCTTTGACTCATGATCAAGTTTCAGTTCTCAACAAAGGTTTGAGTTTTGTTACTAAACAATCATCGGATATGACTGAAGTCTTAGTAGACGAGGCTTTTTGCAAGGATGATTTATCTTTCTTTAATGTTTCCTGAGCAACAGCAGTCAGCATCCATGCTTAGAAAACCCAGTACTTTTATGCCCAACTCTAACAGATTTGTTGACGCCTTTGTCAACCTGTGTGACAAAGACATTTGGAACACTTTCAACTACTTTCATAAGCATACTTTTTTTTAACTTAACTGCTGATGAGAGAATCACTTTGAATGACCTGCAGAGAGCATGTCATCTTGAATTTCGTCCAACTGACAAAGATGGTGGTGTTATTATAATGGACAGGCAGCAGTATATACAGAGTATGGACAGTATGCTCACTGATACTGAGACTTATAAGAGCATAACTAAATATGCGACACAAACTTTTATAGACAGAGTTCACTTTTTTGTACATGATTTGCTTATGACTGATTTAATTAGTTCTGATCATTATGATTACTTCACTGTTGAGTTTCCCAAGATTCCATTAATGTATGGTCTTCCTAAAATCTATTAAGAAAACCAAGTCAGTCCAAAAGGAAACCACAAAGCAGCATTTTAATAAATCCAAGTAAAACAGAGAATGGTTAAGCGCTTTCATCCATCAAATCAGACATCTTCAGAACCACCCATATTAAATTCAAAGTTCTAATTAAAAACATTCAAAGACACATGCCCCTCAAAAACAACCAGTCCATTTAAAGAAACATGCTTACAATAAATACATGTGAAATATTAAAATGATTTGAAAATAGTTAAAAATAGTTAAAAACAATTACATTTCCAAAGCCCTTCTCTTTAATTCACTAGAAACAGAAATATTGTCATTTAACCCTGGTGGATATGCAGCATCAAATTTAAGCTGCCATTTCATTTCCTTCTTAAGTAATTTATTTTCCCAATCTCCACCAGTATCGTGCAAAACCTGCTGTTCCAAAATTAGAAACACAAACGTATTAAAGTTTAAACACTATAATGAATGTTGAGCAAGTGCACTTTTATTATCCCTTCTTCTAATACTATAAATATGTTGATAAATCCTTTGTTTAAGGGAATTATTGGTTTTACCGATATAAAATGCATTGCATGAGCAACAGGTAGCTAAATAAATAATTCTTTTTGTGTTGCAGTTTACAAATGTACCCACATTCCATGTTTTGATCTTACTGAGTACCTCACCATCTTTGTTAACATTAATATATGTACAATGTATACAATGTTCGCATTTTCTTGTAGTGTATATATGCACCCAGTATGTTCCAATATTGCCTTAAAATTACTATTTTTATAAGTAAAAGTTGGTCTGGAAATAAATAAGTGACAAATGTCACTACCAGCTTGTAATAAATTCCAGTTAGAAAGAATTTTTTCAAAACATCTAGCTTCTACCGTATAATGCATAACCATATTTTTTACCTTAAATGGCTCAATTTCCTTAATAGTATCCAAACTTTGTAAAGTAACTTGATGGCCAAGCCCAAACTTGATAATGGGAGCATATTTGTTTTGTCTACCCATCCAAATTTCATTGCCTATGGAGTCCAAGAGGTCAGGTGGATACCCCCTCTCCTTAAACATGTCCTTCACAAAATTAAATTCTCTCAGGCAATCGCCATTATCAGATGTCAGTCTAGAAACCCGGATCAATTGGCTTCTCACAATGCCTTTTTTCCCGTGCATAGGATGGCAACTAGTAAAATATAAATAAACATTACAAAATGTTGGCTTCCTATATATTCTAGTTTTTAGTGCCATCACTTTGCTTAGAAAATTTGATGTCCAAATTGTTAATACTAGCTTTGTCTGCCACATAAGAAAATCTCAGAAAATCAGTACTCTCCTGCATAAAACTAATACATTTGTCCAAATCATCTTGTGTCCCTATCCAGATAAAAAACAAATTATCCAGGTATCTATAATAAGTCAAACAAAACTTAAAAAATGCTGAACTAAACAATAAATGCAATTCCCATCATAACATAACAGCATTGGCAAAGAGGGGGGCACAAGAAACACCAATGGCCACCCCCTTGCATTGTCTGTAATATTCTCCCTCAAAGTATAAAAAATTATTATTCAACACCAAATCCATAAAAGAAACCAACATTTCTTGATCAGCTGTACTAAATCCACTATGGGATAATAAAATATTCTTAAACTATTGAAGACCCAGTTCCTGTGGTATAACAGTATATAAACTGTGTACATCACATGTAACTAATAGCACCTCCTGGGGGAACAATAACCATCTGTAATTTGTTTAACAGATCCCATGAGTCCTTAAGTATGTGTGTACTGGACTTGAACAAAATTTTCAATTTAGTGCCGAAATATTTTGCCAGGGGTTCGGTAATAGACCCTCTGGATGCCACAATTGGGCAGAGGGGTGGGTATAGCTTGTTAGAACAAATTTTGGGTATGCCGAAAATCTTTGAAATAACTGGTTTGTCAACATACAAAAATTCATACAAAGGTCTGGAAATAGTATCAAAAAGCAACAATTCATCACGAACCACTTTAACAGACCTATAAGCAAGATTAATTTCATTTAAAGACACTTGGTTGTAAACCTCCTCATCATTAAGCAACCTCAGCATCCGCCCACAATAATCATGCAGTTCCATTATAACCAGACTACCCCCCTTGTCTGGTTTCATGTAACGTAAATTAGTGTTTTGTTTTAATTCATTCAACAAGTGAACTTCATTTGCTGATAGATTAAAATATCTAGTTGTGTTTGTATTCAAAACTGTTCTAATCTCACGTTCACATTGTCTTTCAAAAACATTAATAAGGGGATGTTGTGGTGGGATAAAAGTACTACTATGTTTAAATTCATTCCTAATCGTAATAAGTTGCATATTTCCATTAAACATCACACTAAAGTTCATTTTCCAACAAAACAATCTTAGGTCCAACAAAATGTCTTCAGCACGGGCCTTAGAAGCAGGAATAAAGTTAAAACCTTTTAATAACAACTTGTGATGTTCTGGCCCAACAATCAAAGAAGAAAAATTGTAGATGGTGCAATTAAAAAAGAAGTGATGTTGACAGTACCTGTTTGAAAATTAGACAAGTCCAATGAGGATCTACATCTTCCTCGTGGTATAGTGGTTATTGTAATAATCGTTCCTGTACCCACTCTCCTTGTTGTTGCTGTTGTTGTGTTGAGAATGTCCCGCTAGCCTCTCCAAGCGTCGTGGGGCTTGAGGTCCTAAAGGGACATTTCCTCGCAGAACATCTTGGTCTATGTCATAATTAGTCCCGCCAGTATCATTTCTGTATGTTTGTCGTACTTTTGGGGGGTACACATTTTTCCTTTTATAATCTTCGTCATCCTTCATCAATTTCTTGTCTTTCCTGACCTTAACATTAATTAGATTGTGTTCCACAGTCTCAAAGGTGTGATTAAACTTTGATTTATAGTCAGGAAACTGGACATCCACAGTAACAGAATTCACTAGTTTGTCAATGTGTTGTTTGAGTTCAACCATTTTTCTTTCGTTGTCCTTAATAAGCAACCTGGTGAGTTCAAGGCCAGTGTGGTCAAATAATTCCAATAACTCTAAATGTAAAATAGAGTTAACTTCCAACCCCTGAGGGTATTTCCATAAACACAAGTCTTTCAGCACATGCTGTCTACATACACTCTCTTTTAAAAAATAATTGTCCAGCTGCAGACTTTTATATCTGTACAAAAAATGGTCAGGTTTTAAAATTTGCTCACGAATAGTCAAAGGTTCGTTGTTAACAGCATTGTCTAAAGTGACACAAGTATTGTACTCAAACTTGTCCAACCAAGCATGTACTTTGGGTGCTGTTGAAAAATCACCCCTACCATCTCGGGTCTATATTAGAACACTGAACATTCAAAATGTTGAGTGTTCTAATATCAAACCCTAACAATCAAAAATACAAAACATCGAACATTCGGAACAGCGAATTTTTTCCTAGGGAAAAAATTTGCTGTTCCAAAATACATACACACAACACAAGCACACCAAACAAACAGCAATCCACACACATACACCTAAACTCGTTTACCTAACCCTACACTAAACTATACATACACCACTAACTATCCACTTACCTTAACCCAAACCCTAATCCTAAGGTCTGTTACTATCACACATTCACCTCACCCGCACCCTAACCCTAACTTACCTACCCCACCCTAACCCTCACGTCGACACAATTGCACATTTATCTGACCCGCGCCCTAACCCTAACTCACCTAACCCGCCCTAACTCACACGTCCACACAATCGCACACTTTCCTGAACCTGACCCGTAACTTTCCACCACAGCTCTGAAAATACCGAAGCAACAGAAATGGACAACCAAATTCTTTCCCTAGGAAAGAATTCTGTTTTCTGTTTATTCGATATTTTCGCTGAAAATGGGTCAATATTAGAACACTCGACATTTCAAATGTTCGGTGTTCTAATATAGACCCTACCATCTCTTGTGTTGTTGTCAGAAATACTGTGAGCAACCTTAGACACTGTAACATTTGTTTTGCTACCTTTTTGCCCCTGAGTCCCACGAAAAGTAGTGGCATTACATATAGCTGCAGATTAAAAAGTTCCTTCACCAGGGTTGTCAGTAGTACATCACTGGCCACATAATTCCAAAATGATAGTATTGAGCAATGACACCAACTGTGTCAGTTGCTGCAGCAGCAAAGTAAGATTACCAGCACTATCACCTTGAGAAAAGGGCGTTTCAGGATTAAGCTGTTGCAGGCTTCCATTAGACATCATGAAGCACTGAAGATAAAAAAGCCAATATCCGAAATAATTCCACCAGTGTTTGACCAGGTATACACTAAACAAATCCAAGTCAGTCCAAAAGGAAACCGCAAAGCAGCATTTTAATAAATCCAAGTAAAACAGAGAATGGTTAAGCACTTTTGTCTGTCAAATCAGACATCTTCAGAACCACCCATATTAAACTCAAAGTTCTACTTAAAAACATTGAAAGACACACACCCCTCCAAAACAACCAGTGCATTTAAAGAAATATGCTTACAATCAATATATGTGAAAAATTAAAATAAGTTAAAAATAGTTAAAAACAATTACATTTCTAAAGACCTTCTCTTTTAATTCACTAGAAATAGAAATATTGTCATTTAACCCTGGCGGATATGCAGCATCAAATTTAAGCTGTCATTTCATTTCCTTCCTAAGTAATTAATTTTCCCAATCTCCACCAGTATCATGCAAAACCTGCTGTTCCAAAATTAAAAACACAAACTTATTAAAGTTTAAACAATATAATGAATGCTGAGCAAGTGCACTTTTATTATTCCTTCTTCTAATACTATAAATATGTTGATAAATCCTTTGTTTAAGGGAATTATTGGTTTTACCAATATAAAATGCATTGCATGAGCAACAGGTAGCTAAATAAATAATTCTTTTTGTATTGCTGTTTACAAATGTACTCACATTCCATGTTTTGATCTTACTGAGCACCTCACCATCTTTGTTAACATTAATATATGTACAATGTATACAATGTTCGCATTTTCTTGTAGTGGGGACCCCATATGTGCACCCAGTATGTTCCAATATCGCCTTAAAATGACTTCTATTTTTATAAGTAAAAGTCGGTCTGCAAATAAATAAGTGACAAATGTCACTACCAGCTTGAAATAAATTCCAGTTAGAAATAATTTTTTTCAAAACATCTAGCATCTACCATATAATATGTAACCATATTGTTGACCTTAAATGGTTCAATTTCCAAAGTAGTATCCAAACTTTGTAAATTAACTTGTTGGCCAAGTTCAGACTTGATAATGGGAACATATTTGCTTTGTCTACCTATCCAAATTATCCAAAAATCCAAACACAGATGGTTATTGTTCCCCCAAGAGGCGCTATTAGTTACATGTGATTATCCTATAGGCTAACATTATTTGTAGTTTGGAGACTTAAGTATTTTGTAATGTAGTGATTGGTCATTCTAAAATTGTTCTCATTAGAGTAGAATTCTTTATATACACTTCTGTTGGAGCAAGCCTTATATAACGTTGCTCATATTATGGAGATGCAATATTTTTCTCCATCGAATAGAACAGCATTTTTTGGTGTTCATTATATGTTCCCATGTAAGTTAATGTACATAAAAATATTTTTTATAGATAATTTTTTATATTTCTGCTTGATTACTACATTTTTGGATATCTCTCTGATTAGCAAAGCTTATGTATGTGTTCAATGGTTTATTGTAGTTCCTGATTGGTTCTGTTGTGTTCTCATGTCAATTAATTGGTTATTGTTATGAGAACCCCTATTGGAAGTGCTAGTTGTAGGAATGAGGCTGATTGGTTAATCACTATACTTCTCCTTAATGGAGTATAATTCTTTTCTTTTCTTTTTATTGGAGTTAGTCTTCTCAGATTTACTATGCCCCCAATTAGTGCTTCTAGGTATGTGAAGTAGAATTAATTATACAGACTTTTATTGGAGCATATTTTATATGACTCTGCTCATACCATGGAGGTTTTGTATTCTCAATGTAGCAGTGGTTTTTCATTTTCATTATGCAATATGTTGTAATTAAACAGATACCCAATTTTCTTATTCTGTTAGTGAGTTTTCATCATTAGGGATTAATATTTATATTTTTGATTGTTATATTTTCTATAACTTGTTATACTGGGATCACCCAGATTTCCAATGTAGTTTTCATTCAGCTCTGTTAGTTTATTTAGTTAGTTGATAAGCTAACATCATCTGAAGCTGATCCGTAGGTGTTAATATTGATATTAATTGTTACAATGCTTGAACAGATACTTATTTATTATATTATGTGAGTATGCATGTACATTTCCTAGAATGATTTTTATAAGTGTGTTTGATCACCATATTTCTTTAGATTTTATGTCTTGTCGAGCTCATGTATTTGTTTATTTTTTAGTGCAGCATTTGATTGGCTCTGTCACTTTTTACTATCTATTGATAGGTTAATGTTATTTGAAGGCCTATTAGAGTTTTGTTGTAAGAATAGAATTGATTGGCTAATGACTCTTTCCCCTCTTATTGGAGCAGATTTCTTTTTGTACATTCCTGTTGGAGTCCCTTTTGATTTTATTATTTCTCATTTAATGTTTTTCTAGTACACAAAATTGTTTATGGTTTTTGAATATTTTATGTTTTTACAAGTCTTTGATAGGGTACCTTTTGCTGAAAGATTTTATATGCAGATGAAGGTTTTCTTTTGCTTCTTGTTAATATTATATTTCCTAACCACTACCAAGTGCTTGGTACCTTTTTGTTGCTGATTGGCTCTGTGCAAGTATGGACTTATCATCTTGCCCTTGGTTGGTCTAAAATCTTCAACTTAGTTTACTAATTGATTGTTTTACATGTGACATTTTGATTTCTTGGTTTTTGTTTCATATATGTGCTTAGTGTATTTTTTTCTGGTCTGAAAAAGCAGTTTTGTCTATACTGCAAAAGCAGTTACCATTTTAATAAAGACTTTGCCTCTACAGTTGTGGTAGCCTGGAGTTTATTGTTTTTGCTTAAACCTTTACTGTTTTGACTCCACTCTTTCCAATCATCTGTCAAAGTGCATTTCTGAAAATGGGAATATGTGCCTGCAAGTAAATGTTATTTATGAAAATAATTATGCTATTCTACTTTAATTTTTAGATTCTATTGAAGAACACAATATTCATTGTCTGTGCCATCAATTTACTTTATGGAGTCTGGTTTGTCGAATCTATGACCTCCTCTATAAGAGTCACGCAGCAAAACACCACAATGATTCAGTGGGGATGGGTTAACAGTACATAGAATAAAACACAAAGAACTTTTACCTGTCCTGCTGGATAAGGATGCCCTATTGCTAATTTAACTTTTAGAGGAAACTTTACCATTTGGAGAGTGAGGAGAGGACATTTGTATATTCCATTACCAGATGAAGGACAAGTCGTGATAGCAATTAAAAATGAAGTGGACATAAAATGCTGCAATTATATGTATGATCAACCATATAAAGACAATTATCACTCTTTTCAGAATAGAACTGATATTTATAATAAAACAATCAACATGCAGAATATCACTGAATCACAAATCGATATGCATGGGGTTCATAAATAACTGTATTAAATAGTAACTCTAGAGCACAGTTTGACCAAATAAGAATCCCTTCAACATGTAAAAAGGTGGGGTAAACCTATCAGAAAACTGTATTACATTTTAATATTAATTTTTCAAATATTATAAAATGCAGGAGAAAACAAGCCTGGTATGATACATTGTTGGGTGGCATAGGTACTGGAATGGGAACACTCACCTTTACCTCTAATTCATTCCTTCTAATACTGGATGCCACAAAGAGAGGAAAATTACATAGACTTTGACAACAAGAATCATAAATTGAAACACTGCAGTGACACTATGAATGCAATGATCTGTGGACAACATTCTCCTGTGTATGAACCATGTTTTCTGCAGCACTCTGTCAACATATGTAAATGGACTATATTACCTCCTACTTTTGAAATGTTTGTAGAAATTGCTCCACAATTTGTATGTCTAGTAACAGATCAGCCTTTATATTTCACTACAAGAACACCTTTTATTGGATGTTTAACAAATATTACTCATTTAACTTGGTATATAATAGTACTCATGCATTTACATGTATTGATCATGTTAGCATATCTTACTGATGGAATCCAGAAATGATTATTGTACCTGATATGACATTGTCATTAGATTCCTTGTATATGGTAATTAATATGTCACAGCAGTTTCAGGAACATCTACAAACTGCAAATCATAATATATTGCATCATGAAATGAATAGTGTAATTGTGAGTAATAGATTAATCCATTTAGCAAAAAAAAAAAAAAAATCTGATACAACACACAATTGGTGGGACATAGTTACTGGATGGTCAAAATCAAGAACGAAATTATTAAATTGGATAGTGTATCCTATTTTAATAATTATGGTTATTTTAATTTTATTAACATTCTGGAATTATTTAGTTTATCAGTTACATCAGAAAACTGCAAAGGTATTATCGTGATCATATATGTGAGTCAGAAGTCAAAGGACTGATTGCAATACAAATGTGATATGATAGGTTTTTAACTTGAGTGAGTGAGAGATTGACTTCTGCCTCAGTATAGGGAACTGAGCGAAAGGGTTAATATAGTTATTCTTTATTTTTCTATGAAACAGAACTATTTTAAAACTTGTTTATTATCTAGTCTATGTGATTAAAAGACACTTGTTTATTAAATTCCTTCACATTTCTAGAAGTTTGATAAGACACCTGTTTATTAATGTATTTGATGAAAAGACATATGTTTATTACGTTCTTTTATATTTATAGAAATCTTATAAGACACTTGTTTGTTACATTCTTTTATATTTTTTCTCAAGTGAAATTACAGAGTCATAGGGGTTGGCAGGCTTGATTGGAACAGTCTAGGATGGGTGGCCAACATCTCTGATCTGTTCTGGAAAGTCTTTATTGCTCCCTAAAGGTTAAGTTCCCAGGAAAACTGGTAAACTGCTAGGGTATAAAAATCAGGACTCTCTGTCAGTCGGTAGAAGCCTCACCTGTGGAGTGGACATACTGCCCGGGACTTTCTCAACAAAGTCTCCTACCGGACCGCAAAGGGGCTTCCTAATTGAAATGTGGGCTGGGATTAAGTCTCTTACTTTATCGGTGATGTAGTAACTTTTTTTAAATTCTCTGATATTAGTTTTAATGCTTGCCTGATATAGAAGTATAGCTGGTTTGATATTAATATTAATGCTTGTCTGATTTAGAAGTATAACTGGTTTGATAGTACTATTAATGCTTGCCTAATATATAACTGTAAGAGTGTATTGTCTAATAAAGCTTTGCTCATTGTAGTGAAAATTCTTTGTCTTGATCATTTCTGTCCTGCTAAGAAATTGTGTTTAGGCAATACATGTAATAACAGCAAATGGGGAAATCAGAAGAAGCTGAAAAATGAGATAAAAGGGAAAATAGTGGGGCAGGTTAACAGCTTCAAATATCTGGGAGGGGTGGTTGAGAAGAAGAGATACTAACTGAGGAGGTCAAAGCTAGAATCATAGGGGCTGCAGGCAACTGGCACAGAGTGCCTGGGGTAGTGTGCAATAAAATAATAACAAAGAAGCTGAAAAGTAAGATGTACAAAACAGTGGTGCATCCAGTACTACTGTATGGTACAGAAACCTGGGCAGTGAAGAGCAGTTGAAGATACTAGAGGTAATGAAGATGAAGTGCCTGAGACAGGTATAGGATGCACACTGTGGAACAGATGAAGAAATGAGGACATCAGAGCAGAAGCCCTAATAGCTCCAGTTGAAGGAAACATTTATTGAGAGTGTGTTGGTTCAGGCTCATATGCAGGAAAGCAGAAGACAATGTGGTGAAGAAGATTTGAGACAGACATGAAGAAAACAAAAGGAAATTATGATGTCCAGCAAAGAGATGGATGGATTGCATGAGAGGAGAGTTGAGGCAGTCAGACATGACAGTTGAAGAAGGCAAGGAACTGGCATTGAACTGACTGAGATGGCGACAGTTGATGCGACACCCCAATCCCATGTAGAAAATGGGAAAAAGGGGCTGATGATGATGATTATAATTATTTGAGCATAAGAGTGTATGTGTGTATGTAGGAGTGATGGAGTTTGGTGGTTCTGATGAAATCCAGCTTGTTTACAGTAAGACAGTGCTAAACAATACTGCATGTTTTGGCAGCTTATTTCTCTTTCTGGAATAATTATAGTGGCTTTTCTGTGGTTACATTATGGATGATTAAATAGAATTATTTTCTTGAAATTAAAGGGTGCTTATTTTAACTGAATTGCAACAAAAAGACACTGAAACCCAATTATTTACCTTATAAATGTTTCCTGCTTCCCCAGTTTTATGTAAATGCTGCATTTGCATTATCCCTATATGAACAACTTCAAGAAGAAGGTCATTTGTCCTACTGGCATGCCAGATTGCCTGAATCTCCACTTTTCTCTTTGGCAGATGTTAGTTTCAGACAAATGGATTCTGAAGATCATTCATCAAGGTTACAGATATCAGTGAGAGGAAATTCCCTCTTTCCAGAGGGTGATTCTTCATCCACTTGACCAGACTCCTTTATTTTCCCCTGTCCATTAACACATGCTCTCCCAGGGAGTGATAGAACCAGTTCCTCCATCCCAGGTTAGGAAAGGTTTTAAATTAAGGATGTTTTAGTGCCAAAGAAAGAAAATGTTTGGAAACAAGTTCTGGATCTTTCTTTCCTAAACCTGTTTGTGATAGTGCCCAAGTTCAAAATGTCACTTCACAGCTTGTTATATCTTCTTCCTAATTTAAATTTCATGGAACAGATTTAGAAGACTTCCAAGATGGTTGCACATTGAATAACAGTTTAATTCTAGCTCTGCCAGTGTGAAACAAAAAATCAGAAGAGAAGGCCAGTAGGCTTGTGTTTATGGCTAAATTTCAGTAACCTCTAGTAAGTGTACTGCCTGGATGCCAGGAAAAAAGAAATACAGAGGACCTGGAAAATATCAGCTACTGAGGAAGAAACACTGCCTGGGGAAAGTTCTGCACCTGTTCAGCAAAAAGCAATGCAACCTCCAGACATGAATTCCAGTAACCTGCAGGAGGATATAAGACAGCTGCACACAGACCTGGTTAAAATAAACAAAACACTGATGGAGAATATCAACACGAACAAAGGGCTGGAAAAAATGGACGAAGCTTTAAATAAATATTCAGATGAGGTCAGAATGAAGAAATGGCTGGCTGAATATGAAACTGCTCAGGAAGAGATGTTTCAAAAAACTAATAGAATTAGAGGACAGAGCATGTAGGGAAAACCTGAGATTTTAAGCTAAATCAAAGAAGCTGGAAGGAACAGACTGCACTCAATTTATGAAAGCACAAATAAGCAACTGGACTAGTATTGCACAGCAGGAGTTGTTAGTTGAAAGGGCACATTGTGTTTATGCTCCAAACCTGGTTATAACAAAACAACCTACACCTTTAATAGTAAATATGCAATCCTACCAGCAGAATGAGTTGATTTTGACAAAACTGTGGCAGAAATACAAAGTACTAAAAGGGGGAGACAGCAGAGTGTTTGTGGAGAAT
The DNA here is from genome assembly GCF_019279795.1 of Protopterus annectens. Classification (NCBI taxonomy): domain Eukaryota; kingdom Metazoa; phylum Chordata; order Ceratodontiformes; family Protopteridae; genus Protopterus; species Protopterus annectens. The sequence goes on from NC_056738.1 coordinate 176,273,519, forward strand.
GATTACTCATTGTTCCCCAGGCAGAAGAGAAGCAAATGTATTCCACTATTCAGAGAATGTGGAGATGCAGGTGTAAGATTCAAACTGCTGTACTAAGCTGTCTTCAAAGTATTCTTACCTGGAGGAACAAAAATCATTTTTTGATGAAGTACATGCTAAGGAGGAAATACAAAAGTTTGTCCAACAAAAATTGAGCTGTGAAACAGAAGGATATTCTGCTTGTTATTCTTCTGGTAATAAAGACCACAATGACACTGTACCTGTGAAACTTTTTTCCAATGTTTCATTGGAAAATATTGGAGTGAAGGGAGGGAGAATGAGAGTTGACTAGAAGAACTGAGAATATGTTGGAAATGAAGCAGATACAGGATTTGGGAGCTGGAGATGAACAGTAATAAAACCAGTAACTTAATGTGGGATTACAATGCAACAATTATATGTGTGAAATATGACAGAACAAGAACATCTGGAAATATTGGACTTTTTCAGAATTTGTTTTGCCCTACTTCATGTCATTAATGTTCAAAAAATTGCTTTGGTGAGGGAAAGAGGAGGGAGAAAGTTAACTGTAAGTAATTTTATTTCTTACGCAGTGGTGGTGCTGTGGTAGCGTTGTCGCCTCACAGTAAGATGCTGTCTGGTTCGATTCTCAGCCAGAGCATCTTCTGCATGGAGACATACGTGAATGGGCATGCCTTCATTGAAGGTTGTGTGTCAGGGCTGGCAACTCGCCACATAAAAATCAACTGCCAATCATTAGTGGAACGGAGTTCCGCTGTGGCGACCTCTAACCAGGAAAAGCCGAAAGACACAACAACAACAACTGTTTTTGTAGTGTTTGTTTTCTTTGCATTCTATAAAATAAAGTTTTCCCAGTTATTTTAAGTGTAGTAAGGATTGTAAACAGGTGCTGCTTTTTTTTTCTTTTTTTTCCTTTTCTTTCTCCCTTTTCTTTTTGTTGTTGTTCAGTTTTATGAAATATATATAATATATGAAATAATTATAGTAGATAAAGATTTTGAGATATACATCCATTTATTTACTATGTTACATTCCTTGACGATGATGTGTATAACAACACTGGATATATTTATTGTACCTCTGGGTTAGAAATTTTCGACACATGCACAGAACTATTTTTGTAGGGGGCATTTATTCTAGGCTTGACAGTCTGGTGGGTACGTTTTCCAGTACATCTTTTCTTTTTACGTAAGCATGTACTTTACAGTAATTATTTTATTGCATGTATTATACATGGTATTAAGACTTTTTCCACTAGAAATTAGGACACCAATGGACTCATTTTATATACAACATCCGTAGATATCCTATTTCTTATCTCTTATTTTAATTATATTATCCATACATGTATAAGTATAACTTTTATACATTCTTTTACGCTTATTTCTTATGTTTTTGATCAGATATATTAGACACATTTGATAAAGTAGTTGTACTAATTTTCATTCATGCTTTAGTATATTATTATTATGTACAAGTTCATAGCAATTATTATTATTATTACAAGTTTAAAGCAACTAGTTTTATTCCGTTTTTATAATAATTGTTCATCATTATATTACAATGGTTATACATTTTGTGCAAAGTATATATGTATGTTTTGAGGCACAAAGCCCTGCAAGGATGTAATACTTGAGTGAATTAATTTGAATTCAATTAACTCATTCATCATTTTGGCGCCTAATTGGACATTTAAGAACTGTGATCATGAGCTTCTGGGTTCTGATGAAATCAGATGAAAGCGCTCAACCTTGTGGACCTTGTGTGTTTTATTTTTCGTGGATTCACAAAGCACAGCTCGTGCTTATGTTTGTATAGTGAATTCGAATAAAGCTGTTGGACACATCCTTTGGTACTGTGCAGTTCCTTGAGCACCCAGCCTATCTCGTGGAGTTATTAGTTTTATGAAATATAGGCAGTACAATGAAAAAATGCCTGGTTAAAAGAGCATAACAAAAGAAAAATTAATGTGCTTTATCTCATTCTTGCATGGGGAAATGACTGGATTAAGGACCTTAGATTGATTTAGTTACAAGTTTTAAGAGAAAGCAAGTAAATGAAAAAGAATATTGAATATTATGAGGCTTTTTTTTCTAGCAAATACAGGCATGCTGAGTAGCAATTCTGCAGACAATCTTCATGTTTCCATGGAAACAATCTGATAAGGAGAAACTGGCTGCCTGGTTCTCTTCTCTCCATGGAGACAATCTGATAAAGAGAAACTGGCTACAGGCTGGTGGAGAGTGATTAGCTGATGGAAAAAATGGCAACAGGCACTGGCTAGGACATAATGTTCTCTGAAAGCATTCAAGGGTTTTCCCAGCTGGGAGAACTATAAAGAAAAGACAAACCCAATTAGCACTTAGTAGAAGTACAGGCTGCACCATGTGTCTTAACATGTTCAACTTTTCTTTTATGTTAACTCAAGCCTGTGAGTATGGCTGTCAGTTTGTGACTTTTATTCCTATTAAACGGATAACTGGTGCCAGAGCCATGGCCTAAAGTTAAATGCCAAAAAATGCATAGTCATACCCTTCGGGAAAAACAAGGTTACCCCTAGCTACCAAATAGGTGGCAATCCACTGAGCACAGAAGAAGTTATCAGGGACCTGGGGACCCAAGTTGATAGTAGTCTGTCATTCGACACCCATGTAGCCAAAGTAGTTAGGAAGACCTTCTACATTGCCCACCTTATCATGAAGGGATTCTCATCTAGATCAAGGGAGGTCATAGTCTCCCTATACTCATCACTCATCAGACCAATGATTGAGTACAATGCCCCATTCGGAATGTATCTAACCCAACACCTGCAGCAGCTTGAGAGGCCACAAAAGTTCCTCACCAAAAGGATAAAGGGTCTCAAACATCTGTCCTATGCTGCCCGACTGAAAGAACTTCAACTCTATTCAGTAACGCACGCCCTGCTCAGAGGTGACCTTTGCCTAACATACAAGGCCATGTCAAACCCAGATTTGATGAATATGCTTCACCTCAAAAAATCTAGATCCGTCAGAGCCACAAGGGCGGGAGACTTAAACCTTGACACGGCTATTAATAGGACGTGCTGGAGGGATAGATTCATCACCCAAAGACACCCTATGCTGTGGAACAAAATCCCGGTATATGTGAGGCAGAGCACCTCGCTGGCCTTGTTCAAGAGAAATCTTGACCAATGGATGGGAGATCGCAGATATACCCCAGGGATTACCTCAGTGTCACTGCTCGACAGAGGCACAGCAAAATAATGGGTATAGTTCCCCATACTAAAGGGGTGGCGTAAGCCACAAAACTATGGGCTAGGCTTGTAAATGCCCTCGGGCAGATAGCCTAGTATGAACCTATGAACCTATAAGAGGGTAAAACTTTAGTATTTGTACATAGTTTTGTGTGTTAGTATTAAGTTAATAGGTTTTTGGGGTATTGGGGATTTCTGTTTTTTTTTGTCTGAGTGTTTTTAATAAAACAAAAAGTTTTCTAAGATGTGACATAGGCTGAAATGGATATGACAAGAAACAACTTTATAAAGGTCCAACCTGTCAAACAATGCATGCATGTAACACAAAAGCTGGAACTAGACATTTAAAAAAAGGTGTTATACATACAAGGTTGGAATAATAACTTTTTATTGCAATGATGCTTTCTGTAATATCTTTAAATGTCAATAGTCTCACACATAAATACAAAAAAGAAAGAGTAGTGACCTACATTAAAAAGGTAGAGTGCAAACAGCTATTTTACAGGAGACATACTTAGAACTGAACATGTGAATTTGATAAAGGTTTTTAGGATGATTATTCAGTGGAATACCTGGGACAAATGAAAGGAGGAGTACTTGTATTAATTGCAAAAGGAGCTCCAACAGTGATAGAAGAGGATAAAAAAGATAATAACAGATTTGTAGTGCTAAGGGGCTACTGGCAAGGGAGGAGGATTACATTGGCATGCATTTATATTCCACCTAAAACTGCAATAATGGAGCTTAAGAAAATTCTGGGAGAAATAATCAGCTTTCAGCAAGGAATATTACTTATAGGTGGGGACTGGAATTTGGTTTGCAACAATGAAGATGTGTCTGGGGCCCAGAAGGAAAAATATAACAAAGGAAGGTAGATTTTTGAAGAAATTCATGAAAATATTTAGCTTGGAAGATGTGAATTCAGTAATAGGAGTTCAGAGAGAATTTACATATTATTCCCCAAAATATAAAACTGGGCTAGGCTAGAAAGAATTTACATTTCACATGAATATGTTCTTTTAATTGAAGGTCTTGATATGCACCCAATAATTCTTTCACATCATGCGCCAATGATAACTAAAATAATAACACAGGGTAATGAAATAAAAATGAGACACTGGCACTTTCCCACCTATCTGTTGAAAAGAGAGGAATTTAAGGACTGGGTAGTGGAGGTTATTCAGGTGCTATTAGAAAGGACAGAATTTTCTTCTGAAAATATAGCTAGGGAGTGGGATAAAATTAAGATGAAGTTTAAAAATACCGTGGAAATAAAAGAAAGGGAGCTATGGTTAAGAAGTAACAAGAATTATTTAGAGGGCCTGACAAATGTTAAAGTATTTCAGAATAGGGGGAATCTCACAGAACAAGAAGAGGATCCACTGCAGAATGCTAAGCAGAAAAATAAGGGATCACCTCAATTATATGCATGGGTTTAGAAAGATTGTTGCTAAGTAACTTTTTTTTGATAATAACACTAGAGCACAAAAATGTTTAGCACAATGGCTTAGGCAGCAGAAATTAGAAAGGGCTGTTGCCAAGTTTAGGGACCCTATAACAAGAAAGGCAGCAAGAGAACCTGTAGCGGTATTAGAAATATTTTGGAAATTTATGAAAGTCTGTATAAAGCAGGGAAATATGGAAATCAAGAAAAGCTACAAAAGGAAATGTTTATGGAAAAATTAAATATGCCAAGGTTAGAGATAGATGAGGCTCACTTACTAATGGTTAGAATAAGAGGAGATGAGATAAAAAATTGTGATGTATAACCAATCTACAAGAAAGTTCCCAAGAATAGATGGTATTCTTGTGGAAGTGTGGAAACAAGGAGGGAAAAAATGATAAAGATCTGGAAGGTTTTGTTTAACAGTATTTTAAGAGGAGGAGAAGTACCAACATCCTGGAAGGAAGCAGTGGTAGCTGTAATACCTAAAGAGGATAAAGATCCATCAGACCCAGCTTCATACAGGCCCATTTCAATACTAAACCATGATTATAAAGGGTTCATGTATATAAAGGCTAAAAGAATGACAAAAGTAATGCCAAAATTAATAGATATGGATCAATGTGGTTTTGTGAAGAGCAGGCAAACATTTGACAACATTAACAGAACACTGATGATCCAGAGGGAAGCAGAATGTAAGAAGATACCATTGTTGTTGGTGAGTCTTGATGCAGAAAAGGTATTTGACAGAGTAAGCTGGAACTTTATGAGCAGGGCAATGGGCACATTTGCACTTTCTGAAAAAAATTACAAGGTTGATTAGGAGGATATATGAGGGATTGGAAGTGAAAATTAAAGTAGGTTGCATCCTCTCTGATAATTTCTGCTTGAGCAGAGGAACCAGGCAGGGGTGTCCTCTTTCCCCTTTGTTATTTGCATTGTATTTAGAACCACTGACAAAGAAAATAAGGGACTCAGAAATTCAAGGATATAATTGGTTTGGTAGTCAAGAAAAGCTGGCTCTATTTGCAGATGATATTATTTTATACCTGACAAAACCAGAGAGAGACATTACAGTGTTGTGGAACATTTTGAGACGGGTTCAAATTATTTTGAGGATACAAAATTAGTGAAGCTAAAACAAAGGCAACAGAGGTAAATTATGTACCCACATGCAAATTGGTTCAGCAATATCCGTATTTATGGGGACATGATCAAATAAAGTATTTAAGAGTATGGATTAAAAATCATTCTGGTGTTGTAGTTAAGGATATGTGGGAAGAGTCTAAACAAAAAATAAAACAAAAAATGAGAAAATGGAAGCTTTGTTATATGGATAGTAATTAATAAAGAGCTGAAAGACCTTATCTGGGAGAGGAAGATGGCAAGAGTCAAGTGGGATTAGCTGATTCTTCCAGTAGAACAGAGAGGATTGGGATTACCCAATTTGAAGAGGTATTTCAGAACTACACAGTTAAGGCTCCTATACATAGCACAAGCTGAAAACTATCATTCAAAGTAGAAAGAGATTTTGTTGAAACAATGGGGAGATGAGACTGGGAAGGAGAATAACAATAATCATACAGAGTATTATATCCATAAAGTAGCAGAAAGTATTCTAAGAATTAAGCCAGCATGGGAATGGAGAAAGGTGATTCTGCTAAAAGGGCTGACTGTAATTAGGGATATAGGCAATAGGGCACTAGAATTTACTGGAGCAATCTGCCAAAGGAACCAAGGTATTGGGAGCAAATAACTAGAGAGGGAAAGGTAGTAGAATGGGAAGAGGCCAAGAATTTATTTGGACTGCAGGTTAGAGATTGCCTTCCCTATTAAGGAATTATAGCAAAGTATAGACAAAGAGAAAAAAAATATGGGGGTCCTAAATGAAAGAACAGCACTGGTAGGGTTTTCAGTAGAATCTAGAACATAAACTGCTATTAAAAAAGGAATATTTAGTAGAGCATATAAAATATTGCATGATAACTATAAGAATAAATCAGAGGAGGTTAAAAAGTATTGGGAAGAGAGACTGGATAAGCAATTCACAAAGAAACAATGGGAGGTTATATGTATGTCTTCAAAATATGCAACAAAATCTAGAAGATTTAGGATTTTTGCTTGAAATGTTTACATAGATATTTTTATACCCCAAGTAGACTCCAGAGAATTTTTCCTCAGGTAGACAGCAAATGTTGGAGGTGTGAAACGGAAGAAAGAGGTACTTGGGAACATATTTTCTGAGTGCAGTGGGTTGATGGACTTTAAGGATTCCCTGCAGGATGTAGTGTCGGAGATGCTGGGTAAGTGGATTGGTGTGACGAGGGAGACAATTTTTCTGAGCTATGATACAGAATCGGAATCGCTTAGACATGGTAAGGCCTTGCTGTGTCCAGTTATCGTGGTTCCTCAAAATGCAATTACTAGAAAATGGAGATCAAAATCTAAACTAAGTATATTAAAAGTAGTGAATATAGTAACAGAGATAAAACAACTGGAATTAAAATCTTTAGAAAAGGGTAGGAGCAAACTACATAGGAAAAATGGGAATTGTGGGAACAATGCATACAGGGGAGGAATGAGGTTTAAAATAAGGCAGGACTTCAATGAGCTATGTAATATCTGAAAATGGTTGAGTAGATTATAAGTGATGTATAATTTTTGCAACTGGGAGTGTGTCAGTTTGGTTTGTGATGTAAAATGTTTACAACTAGGATTGTTTTGGTGTGTTTTTTCTCATTTATATAAATGTATGATTGCTTATGTCGTAAGTGATGGTTTAATAAAAATGTTTCTTGCTTAAAAAAGGAGGCATGAATTGAATAATTTACATAGTGTTACTTACATTATATGATATATAGCAATATATGTGAAGTATAATGTTTGTTCATGTGGATTTGTTAAGACAGTTTGATTACTTTTGTATAAATGTAAAATGTCACAAGTGATAATTCAGTAAGTGTGTTTAAAAAAAAACAATAGATTTCAAAGGTGCTTATCCTCATATCCATATTCATCCAGATTTCAGGTGTTTCTTAAGGTTTTGTGTATCTGGATCATATTATCAGTTTTTTGCCTTACCCTTTGGACTATCCACTACACAAAGAGTGTTCATATAGCATCTAGCTCCAGTTATGACTCATTGAAATCTATAGGTTATCCACATTTTTCCATATTTATATGACTTGCTTATCTTTCCAGAGTCTTTTTCAAAGTGTCAGGAATCAGTTTGATGTGAGACCTCTTACACAAGCTGGGATTCCAGGAGAACATTCAAAAATCTTTTTTAACTCCTTTACACAGGATTGTGTTCCTGTGGGTGTCTGCTAGATAACTAAGTTCAAAGAGCTTTTCTTCCATAAGAAAAATACATCCACATCTAGATCTTTTTCTAAGGTTTTCCACTTAAACGTTGGTTACTGCAAGGGAATACCTCAGGATTTTGGGTCTCGTGGCATCTATAATACTCTTGATACCTTTGGCAAGACTCCACATGAGAAAGATACAGTGGCATCTGAAGTTTCTTTGGTCCCAGCCGCAACATCCTTTTTCCTTTTAAATCCCAATGCTGGGGTTTGTCAATGCTTGGGAAGCAGTTTCAGGAGGGATAAAAATGCAAGTTGTGTGGGATACGAAGGACAGACACGAGCACATAAATATAAAAGAAATGCTTGCCTGATCAAGGCACTCAACTCTCTGAATCATCTTTGGTCCCCTCAACCTCTTCAAGTTGTTACACATAATACCACAGTCATGTGATACATCAACAAGCAATGGGAACCAGAGTGTACTCCCTTTGCAGACTAGCTATGTTTGATTGGGATATAGCTTTACAGCACAGTCTCACTCTATATGCATCTTACATTTTGTCAGAACAAAATTTTGTGGCAGATAAGCTTAGCAGGACAAGAGCAAATCCTCATGAACAGAAACTGGGTCAGGTGGTCTTCCAAGACTTGATCCATCTGTAGGGAATTCCTTAAGAAGACGTATTTGCCTCCTCTCTGAACAATCAACTGGTAAGATTCTGCCCAAGAACTCCTTGCAAGAAGGCCTGAAAGAGAGATGCCTTTTCCTTTCCTTTAACAGGAATGTTCCTGTTTGCTTTTCTACACTTTCTACTGATATCCAAAATTCAGAAGGAATACAAGTTCTTTGTGGTGACTCCCTAATAGCCCTGGCAACAGTGGTTGTCCCTTCATTTGGAAATAACCAGGGGCAATTACGACAGGCTTCCTCACAGAATGGACCTACTCCCCAAGATCAGGGGTGTTTGATGCATCCCAACCCCAATCAGCTTTAAATGACTGCATGGGTGATGGGGTCTTAATTCCATTTGGTCACCTGTTTACTAAGGATGTGTAGCAGGTATTAATAGAGGCAAGAAAGCCTGCTACTAGTAGGCTGCTAGGAAAGACAAAGTCTGAAGGAAGGAGATCTACTTTCAATGGAAATACAATGTGGTAGCTAAAATAGAGTGTTTAATCTGGCTCTACAAGTAATCTATCTTTGCAACATCTAATAAGAGGATAGTACAAGTATCTCTTCTTTAACTTATGTAATAAGCAGATACAAAAAAAAAAATTTAAAAAAATATATAAACATAAACAGCTATTACCAACATAAAACAGCTTGGGCAAACTTTGCACAAAGCAGCAAACAACAAACAAAAACAAAAAATATACCAGTGCTAATAAACTTACAATGAAAACAAAAATGATTTGTGGTCTGGAGACCTATGACATATTTTTCCTGTGCAGGTTGTGAATTAGCAGGGTTTGGTTTGTGCTTCTGAGCAGAGAGTGAGACCTGCTGCTTGGACAGGATTGGAAGGTTACTGGAGATGGCCTGCTTAAAACAGGGTTGGGAAAAAAGCTGTGAAGTGCAGTGATTTTCTTTTTTTCTTTTGAGAAGATTAATGATATCATTCTATAACAGCTTTTTAAAGGTTTCTATCAGTTTATATATTTAGATAAAGTTTTCGAGATGAACTTCTCAATGCAATGATTATAGAGATAAGAAGAAAAGAAGGTGACAGTATTTAATTTTGGCATTTTGGGAGAATTTTTGATTTTGTTATTTTGCAATTTAATTAGTTTCTTCTCTGTTATAGGATTGTAGGTTGCTTTTATTTAAATCTTTAGAACAGGTTTAGCTTTATGCAGCAGCATCAACAATTACATGAGATCTTAATTGCAGCACTATCTATTTAAATTAGAGGTGGCAGGAGAATCTAAGAAAATTAGAAAGGAGGAAAGGAAGTCATGTTTGTGAGGAAAATGTCAAGGATATTGGTTGTTTGTGTGTTAGTGTTTAGCTGTAGCTGCTGGCTTAATTATTAATAAGCTTAAATGCTCACTCTTAATAAGAAAATGAAAAAAAAAAAAGACACGAACTGCATTTTAAAGATAAAAAAATGTCAATGGTTGGTATAAAAAATCATGATGTAAATATTATGTTATATTTTAAAGTAGTTTGTAGAGTGTGCAGTTGGGTGTTTTAAACATGAGGTGAGGAAGTCATATCAGTGACTGCTACGCATGTGAAAGATGTTAAAGCAAGCACACACCTTTGTTTTTTAGTTGTAAAATGTACAAGCTTTATACTTTAGCTCTTATAAAGATACAAAAGGCTGGTCAGAAGCAAGTTAACATTAATATAATATGATCTCAGGCTGCTAGGGTAGAGGCGGGATCATGTAAAGCTGCATTAATATATGTAGAATTAAAATAGCAAATCCCTTGTTTTTGCAAGGGTGGATGTCTAGATTAATGACCTTGGTTTAAACTATAGACAAGTTTTTTTATAGGAAATAAACTTGAAAAGTAAGACAAAATGAAAGTCGAGGAAAATGGTAGGTGCCTTGGATATGCAAAATTATTAGTTTATTTATTTATTTTTTTTATGTCCATTAGCAAGTGCTCTCATTGGTAAGCAAGAGGTCTGCAGGTGGAGGCAGTTGGCAAGGGGAAGTCTGTACATTGTATTCTTAGTGAAATTTACAAAATATTCTTTCATGTATCTGCAAAGTTGTTAGCTGTTTTTTTCTCATTGCTAACTGTTTCTACTTGGCAATGAGCTGACTGCAAGTGCAAACAATTAATCTCCAAAATTCTGAGCACTCTTTGCTGAAAGAAGTGTAACAAGTAAAGATACAGTAGCAAGCAATGGATTGAAACATGTTTGAAACTGTGGGAAGTGAATAAGTAGTAGTAGTATCCCAGCAGTCTTAATTTAATAGAACAATGTACAATCTAGTTTGTTTACTTAAAGGTCAGCTGTATATTTTTAGGGCTAAAACCTAGTTGCTTGAAAGCATGCCATCTGATTTTTAACCTATCAGAGGGAAATAAAAAAAATATATATATATATATATATATATATAACAATCCATGTAAGTGGGAACACTGCCTGTAATGTGCTTTATCACAGGTAGCCTTAATTTTAAATTAGGTGCTGCTTATGGTAGCAGCCATCAGTTTGGGGCAACTGACCCAATTTGATGTGTAAATTTCATTTGTTGAAAATGTACATAGTTTTGTGTCTTTGTTATAAGTTAAAATGGGATAGGGTTCTGAACATTTATTCATTATATTTCTGAGTGTTTTCATTGAAGCAAAAAAAAAACCCTTGAAAATATAACATATGGCATTCTTTGTGCTTCACTGTTGCAGTCAAACTCCAAAAGGTATAGTGCATAAAAAAGCACTGGTATGAGTGGGTGTATTTCACTGTTGCAGTCCTGACTTGTGAGATTTCCTGTCATGGAAGCCCTTGGCCAGCCCAGCTTGTGATTGTCAAAGAAGGTGAGATGCCTTTGCAGCCCCCTTCAGTGACTGAGCTGGTGGCACAGGCCTCTATCAAGACCCCTTCAAAGTCCAATATGCCTCTGGGTCCCTCTACTTCCTTACCAGCTGAATGACTTAGCTCATCAGTTGAGTCTGGGATGGCTTTGCAGGCTCCATCTTCTGATCACTGCTCTAAAACTGCCAGTGGCTCTTCATGTCATCAGAAGATTGTCTCTGACTACCATTTATGGTTGTCGGTTGTTCATCTGGGTCTTAGTGCAGAGATTGGCCTTAGGCCAAAACCTAAGGCTTCTCACAAAAAAGCTACACCCACTTCACCTCATCCTAGGCCTACTGGCTCCTACTGTCAGGCCTACCAACAAGACGCAGTGAGGTTGGCTGAAGATTTGATTTTCTTGGTCAGATCCAGATTCCTCTCTCCCCCTGAAGCATCCCTTGGTTCCCCTGAAATATCTCCTGGTAAAAGAAAGAGGGATACCCCACCCCAGGAGTTTTCTAACTCTTTTGACTCCGTGGATGGTTTTGATAATGAGGAATCCACCTTTGAGGAGGTTGCATCTACTGCTTCCTGTGGAGATTCTGATTTTGAAGAGAACCTTGCAACACCCTCTGAGGATATTTCCTTTGGGCAAATATTACATACCCTGAGGAAGCAATTCAATGGGAAGCCCAGGACTACTCCAATCCAAGAAGAGGGTTGGGGAATTCCTAAATCTCCCTGAGCATAAACCCCTTGCCATTCTCCAAGTCTTAGAGGTGGTAGAATACGTCTTCTCGGATTCCTCTTTACAATTTAACTCTCTTACCTGATAGATTTTACAGGGTTCTAGATTTCCACAAACACCTTTTAAGAACCCATGTGGCAGGGCCCTAAGGGAGCAAAAGCTAGGTCTTCCAAAAATCCATTACCAACAGACAAGGAAAGAAGAGCCTTGTTCAGATTTGTAAAGAAAGCATACACCTCTACTATCCTTGTCATGAGGGCTTTGAACTGCCAGTTTCATATGGTGAAGTACCAGGAAACCATTTTGACCAGATGAAACAAAAACTGATGAGTTTTAAAAATAAGGCCCTCTCAAAGGAATTACTGGATTTATGCAACTCCTGCTCTCAAGTGGCTAAGCACTCACTGCACTGTGGCTATGATACCTTGGAAGCCTCCATCAGGGCATCAACTACAGGATCTGTCATTAGAAGATGTGCCTGGCTGAGGCAGCTGTCCCTTCATGAACATGTCATATCTAGTCTCATGGATGCCCTGTTGGACAAAAACTTTCTTTTTGGTCCTAAGGCTGAGGGTGTGCTTAAGAAAATGGAGGATAAGACCAAGTCCATGCAAACTGTCAAGGACTTCCTTCAGGTCTACCCTCCTCATTTCATCTGAAATTACCCAACCAAACATTTTTCCTTTCCAGACCCTAAGGCTAAGCCTAGGCAAAAGAGACCATGTAGAGAAATGACCCAAAGACAACACTAGTGGCCAGGACAATGGCAAATAGAGACCAATTGGCCTGTGGGATCCTGTCCCCAGGAATCTAGCAGGGAGCAATCATGACTCTTAAATGGCATTCCTTTCCCCCATTACCCCTTTCCCCACCCCTCCTCCCTATTCTCCCCCCAAGCTGGGGGGATATCCCTATTCCACAAGAACTGGACTGTCATTACCTGGGATCCGTGAGTTTTAAACATCAATCAAAGAGGTTACAAACACAAGTTCAAATGATTCACTCAGGCTTCCTAGATGGTCCTCCAAACCAAAAGGCAGAGGCCTTAACACAAATAAAGCTTCTGTGCACTCAAGGGTGTGTGGAACCTGTAGCAATCTCTTTACAAGGAAAAGGTCTTTACTACAGACTTTTTCCAGTCCCCTGAAAAGGAGGTATCTGGAGACCAATTCTAGACCTATCAAGGCTCAACTCATTCTTACAGGTCCCAAAATTAAAAATCTAGAACTTTGAAAAAACTACTGCCCATGATTTTGTCCAATGCCTCCATAGTAACCTTAGATCTAAAAGGCTTAAACCTCCACATCCCCATATAGGAATCACACAGGAGGTTCTTGCACTACAGAGCAGGTATGAAATATTATCAGTTCTGTACTCTGCCCTTTGGCTTGTTTATTGTACCCAGTATTTTTACATAATGTCTAGCCCTGGTGATAGCCTTCTGCAGGACAAAGACAATTCAGATTTACCCTTACTTAAATGATTGCCTTATTCAGGCAACAAGCCTGGAAAACCTCAAAGCAGATCTGCTTTAAACCCAAAATGTACTACCCTCAGTAGGGTTCACCATCAATACTCAAAAATCTCAAACAAACCGGATGAACAGATTGTGTTTCTGGGTGCTTTACTGAACTCGGCTCTTCAGAAAGCTTTCTTCTTTCCAGACAAGGTTACCTTTCTAGCTCTGTACTTCAAAAAGTTCTTGGCCAGGAAATGCCTCACAGCCAGAGAGTATCTCAGGGCCCTGAGATACATGGCCTTTTGCATCCTCATGATCCCCCTGGCCAGACTACATATGAGAAAACTGCAGTAGTATCTCAAAGATGTGTGGTGCTAACATTCTTAGTCTCTCACCTTCAGAGTAAAACTACTTCCTTGCCTCAGGAAAGAGTTTGCCTGGTGGTTCCAACCATGCTCCCTCTATCTGGGCCTTCCCTTCAGATTCATCCTTCAGGACCAAACTCTGACAATAAATGCATGATAAATGGCCTGGGGTGTTGACTACTACAACTTCCAGACTCAAGGCAGATGAAACTCCAAGTTCAAAAACAAATGTATTAACCTAAAAGAACTGTTGGCAGTCTAAAAAGGCCAGACTGACTTCAAAAAGAAATGGAAACTCAAGAGTTTTTTCCTGGTGAAGACAGACAATACCACAGTTATGTGGTACAATAACAAGCAAGTGGGGACCCACATGTACCATCTTTGCACCTAGCCATGGACGTTTGGGAAACAGCAAACTCCCTAGGCCTGCACCTCATGGCATAATACCTACCAGGAGAGCCTGTCAGACCCCCACGAGTGGCAACTACATCAGGAAATTTTTCTCAGCATAGCCAAAAAATGGAAGCAGGAAGACATGTCTGCTACTACAAAAAAGTGGACCTGTTAATGCAGAACAGGGGTACAATCATACACCCTAACTTGTACACACTCATATTGAAAGTTTGGATGATACCTTGTTCCCATGGAAGGGGCTACTCCTCAACAAGCAGGTCCTGGACCTTCTAAAAGAAACCAGGAGACCTAGCACTAGGAAGTCTTATATTCATTATTTGATGTAGACAAAAGGGATAAAATCCTCATTAAGCTCAGTTTCATTTGATCCTATCATACTTATCTAGCCTTTTTGAAATAGGTCTCTCTTACTTCTCTATAAAAATTAATGCTTCAGCTATTTCTGCCTATCTGCCTTCTCAGCCTCCTCTTTTTTCATATCCTCTCATGAAACAGTTCCTGAGAGGGGTTGTCTACATTAGGCCCCCCAGAAAACTTCCTGTTTCCTGGGGACCTCAGTTTCATTCTGGAGAAGCTCACCCTTCCACCCTTTGAACCAGCGGCTTCTGCTGATATAAAATTCCTTACCTGGAAGACAACCTTCCTACTAGCCATTACCTCAGCCAGAAGGGTGTCAGAGCTTCAGGCCCTTATGTGTGTGGAACCTTTCATCATTTTCCACCCAGACAGAATATTTCTTAGGACTAACCTTCCTTTATGCTCAAGGTGGTGACTTTAAACCAGACCATACACTTGTCTACATTCTTTCCTAACCCTCAAAATAAGGAAGAAAGGATCCTTCATTCTTTAGATGTGCATAGGCAACTGTGTTACTAGTTGGACAGAACCAAGACTGTCAGGAAGTCAGACCAACTTTTATTGGCCTTTGTCTTTAGCTCTGAGGGGAGACCAGTTTCTAAACATACTATTTCCAAATGGATTTTCCACTGTATCTCCTTTTGCTACAGCCATTATGGTAAGAAGCCTCCTGATTCTGTAAGGACATGTACCAGTAGGGCTACTGTTACCTCTACTGCTTTTCTTAAAGGGGTGGTCACCAAGGACATGTTTGTAGCAGCAATTTGGTCCTCTATGCATACCTTCAGCAAACATTACCATCTTCCTACATTTTTCAAGTCCAGAGCAGGATTTGCCACTGCCATTTTGCAGGGCATCCTTGCCTCTCCTTAGTCCTTCCATCCACCCTCCTTTCAGCTATGGGAATCATCCCACAAGTCAGGACTGCAACAGTGAAACATGAGGAACATAATACAGTTGTGTACACCTACCATTAATGTAGATGTTCAAGTGTATTCACTGTTGTAGTTTTTTTCCCTCTCACCTTCCCCTCTGGCCTATGGGATAGACTCTAGGACATTCACCTTCTCAGCCAGTGTGCCCCCTCCTCCTTCACATTTATTCTGGAATTTAGGGTCCCAGAACCCTGACCTCAAGGACATACTGGGGGGCTCCTACTTGGGGACAAGAAAGTACTTCCACCGACTCCCTTTATACCCAAATGTAGTGAAGTTGGACAGGACATCCACCAGCTAGTGGAGGGGAAAATATTCTCTGATAGTCAGGCCAGTCAAGCGTTTCTATGGCACAGTGGTGAATACACTTGAACATCTACATTTAAGTGTACACAATTGTACTTTCAAATGCTTTAAAGGGCAGCCTACCAAACATCACTGCCTGCATATAAGACAAAAAATGGAAATATAGATTCAAAAGAGCTATTATGTATAATAGGGGGGTAAGTGCCTTCTATAATAATGGCCACTCTTTCCATATTATCATGGGACCTAAATGGCCTTACAGATGTAGACAAAAAGCAGAGAGTATTGAATTATATTAAGAAATGTAGGGTGCAAATAGAAATGCTGCAGGAGACACATTTGGATAGAAATGAACATGAAAATTTAACAAAGAAAGGATTTCAGGATGGACATTCAGCAGGAGCAAAGGAAAATGGAAGTAATACTGATTACAAGTGGGGCTCCAGTAGAGGCGGAACAGAAAAAAGGCAATAATGCTAGAATTGTGGTAGTATAAGGCTTTTGTCAAGGGAGGATGATTATACCATTATGTATTTTTATATTCTACTAAAACTGCTATTATGGAGTTTAAAAATTTGAGAGAAATAAAATCAGATTTCAGTAGGGAATATCATTACAGTTGGAGAACTGGAACTTGATTTGCAGTAGTGAAGGTGCATAGGGGATCTTAAATGGCAACTATATCAAAAATAGGGTAGGTACCTAAATAAATATATAAGAATAATTGCTACCGAAGATGCAAATTCATTAGTAGAACATCAGACAGAATTTATAGATTATCTTCCAAGGTACAGTAACTGGGCGAGCATAGACTGGATACAATTTATATTTTACAGGTGCATGTGCATTTTATTTAAATATTTAACACACATCCAATAACTATTTTGGATAATGCACTGATGAAGATTAAGACAAAGATCACAGTGATGAAATAAAAATGAAACACTGGCGCTTTCCTACTTACATGTTAAAAAGAGGCTTTTAAGGAATGGACAGTGGAAATTGTTGGAGCATTATTAGGGTACATAAATTCCTTCAGAAGACATAACTAGTGAGTGGAATCAAATGAAAATGGAGTATAAAAATACGTTAGAAATAAAACAGAAAGAGAGATGGGAAAGAGACAATATAAATTATTTAGACGGACCGACAAAGGTTAAGTACCGCAGAATAAAAGGAATCTCACTGAACAAGAAGGGGGTGGGCAACTGCAAAGTAAGCATGAGTTTAGAAATGTTGCTTCTAAGTAACTCTTTCTTGATAAGTACTACACATGACAAAAGAATTAGCACAATGACTTCAGCAGAAAGCACAAAGGTTGTCACCAAACTTTGGAAGCTGATAAAAATTAACCAAAGATCCTCTGATGTATATGAGATATTTTGGAAATTTTATGAAAATATATATAGAGCAGAGGAATGTGGAAAAGCACAAATGGAAGTATTTATGGATGACTTAATTATGCCAATGTTATAGGAAGATGAGGCTCAACAACTATTGTCAAGATGGGAAGAGCTAAAGATAAAAATGGTGATGTATAGCCAATCAGCACAGCAGACAGGAACGGATGGTATTCACATGAAGGATTGAAAGTTAGGAGGGAAGAAAGTGAGACAGATCTGGAAGGTTTTGAAGAAAGCGGTGTTGGCTGTACTATCCAAAGAGGGCAAAGACCCTTCAGACCCAGCTCCATATATACCCATTTAAATTTTAAAGCACAATTACAAAGTGTGTATGTCTATACTAGCTGAGAGAATAGCATAAATGCTGCCAACATTAATAGATATTGGTTGATGTGGTTCTATGGAGGGCATGCAAACATTTGATAACATTAACAGAACTACGATGATCCAGATAAGAAAAACATAAGTAAATACTGCTGTTGTTTGTATTCATATAGATAAAGCATTTGATAGCGTCAAATGGGATTTTGTAAGTAGGGCAATGGAAGCAATTATATTCCCTGATATTATAAGAGGGTTAATTAGGAATATATATAATATATATATAATATATATATGTATATATATATATATATATATATATATATATATATAAAAGCACTTTATAATCTCGAAATACTGAAATGTTGAATTTCAGTATCTCAAGACTATAAAGCCGAATGTTTACAATAGTGAAAGTTCATAATCGCGAATTTGAATATCTTGAATTCGCGGTTATGGCCTTACGCTACATAATGTCCGGGATTGTGTGTTGATGGTGCATGGTGCCATGTGTGGATCTAGGTGTTATGTCAGGTAAGTGAGCATTTTGTAAGGGTTTTGAGTGAGAGTTAGAGTGTATGTGAGTGTGCTGATATGTTCGATGTATGTGTGAGGGACTGGAGAATGTGCATGTGTGAGTTTGCTTTTGTTTCCTGTTTGTGTGATCTCGGAGTTAGTATATATAAGTAGGGGGGGTTTGGGGAGCACAGCCCCTCACATGGGGGGTTCAGGGGGGCTTTCCCCCCTGCTTATGTGTGTATGAGTTGTGTATGTGTGTAGTTTTGTTTGCTTATGTTGTGATGTGGGTGTTGTGGTGTATGTATGGTGTAGTGTGCGCGGTTTGTTCAGTGTTTTGAATTTCGCGGTTTTGGGTTCGGGTTTTGTTTTGGTGTTTTGTGGAATCAGTTTCATGGTCTCGAGATACTGAAATTCGATATTTCAGTATTTTGATATTATGAAGTGAATCTATATATATATATATATATATATATATATATATATATATATATGTATATATATATATATATATATATATATATATATATATATATATATACACTTCGTAATGTCAAGATTTCACAATCTCGAAGTTCTGAATGCCATCGCTCAGAACTTTGAGATTGGGGAATCTCAAAAACTGTCAATGGAGACTGCCATACAGTGCGGAATGGGAACTTTACCATTCTCTTCACCATAGTGTGATCTCGGAGTTGGTATATTTAAGTTGCAGGGGGTGTGGGGGATGTCTGCAAAAACCTGATTCCTGATGTTATGCTGTTTATATATTTTTTTTCCTTTTGAGATTCCGCAATCTCAAAGTTCTGAGCGTCGGTATTCAGAACTTCGAGATTGTGAAATCTTGACATTACGAAGTGGACGTTTCTATAATATATATATATATATATATATATATATATATATATATATATATATATATATATATATATATATATATATATATATATATATATATATATATATATATATATATATAAAATCTATATATAGATATTTATATATCTATATATATATATATATATATATCTATATATATATACCTATAGATACATACATATATATATATATCTATATCTATATCTATATAGACAGGGACGGCCCGTGCTATTGGACTGCCAGACTGCAGCCCCCTCAACTTCAAACAAAAAAAATAAAAATAAATAAATATTTAAAAATTTCGCACATGCGCACTGCTGCTGAGACAGTCTGGAGCATGGAGCATGCGCAGATTGTCTCAGCAGCAGTCCTGATTGAGAAACATAGGAGCACTCCCACAAGTCTATGCAGTTTTAAACTGCCTGGGAACTCGCTGGGGAAACGCATCGGGGTCGGACTGCAACATCAGCAGTCAGGAGTTCTTCGGGGGAAGGATCTCGGGTCTGGATTGGAGTTTGCTGCAGGGGAAGATCTTGCGACGGGCGGGGTCGGGTTTGCGCGGGTTTTCAGCTGTAGTCTCGTCAGGGGAAGATGCGTTTAGGATTTACTACAGGACCAGGTAAGTGTGTGTGTGTGTGTGTGTGTGTGTGTGTGTGTGTGTGTGTGTGTGTGTGTGTGTGTGTGTCTGTGTGTAAATGCCCCAGGTGCAATATACTGGTGGTTAGACTCATGGTGGTGTGGTAGGGAATACCTCCGGCTTGAACCCTGCACCTTGTATGCAGGTGTTAAAGACCTGAATTCCCTACCCACCACCATTTGTAAAAAAAAAAATTGCAGATTTTTGCCTCATATTTGATCTGATCTGTTCCTCATAATATCTGTGGTTTGTAAATGCTGCAGTGCTCGATATTTGATGGTGCAGTGGTAGCATTGTTTCCTCACAGCTGCAGGTTCTCAGGTTTGCTTCTTGGCTGGGGTGCCTTCTTTGTGGGGTCTGTATCTTCTCCCTGTGTTTGTGTGGGTTTGCTTTTGTGTCCTCCCATGTTACAAAGACATTTCTGCATTATTTCTTCCTGGGCCTCTGCTGAAATTTTTTTTTTGTTCCAAGTCAGACTGTCCTGATTAACAAATGTTAAATAAAATTGACAGGCATTTGAATTTCAGACTTCAGGTTTCTGAATGTTTAATTCTTTGCATATTTGATGGTGCAGTGGTAGTATTGTTGCCTCACGGCTATAGGTTTTCTGGTTTGATTCTTGGCTGGGGTGCCTTCTGTGTGGAGTCTGCATCTCCTCCCTGTGTTTGTGTGGATTTGCTCTGGTGCCCTGTCATTTTACAAAGCCGTGTCTGCAGTATTTCTCCCTGGGTCTCTGCTGAAAATTGTTTTTGTTCTGTCAGCAGTAAAATTGACAGGCATTTGAATTTCAGACTTCATGTTCTTCAGAAAATACATAGTAACACAACCGTAACACAACCTTTTATTCTAGCAATTTTCTAAGTTTATAAGATGAATATTTGAAATTTGTCCCTATTTTTGGGACTGTATTCCCCCATTATTGGCTTTGTCCAGGTTTTTTGTGCTAAGGTTGACAGCTATGGCAAGAACTGAATTCACTGAATATGTTTGAGGGTTGTATTCCCTCATTACTGGGTTTGTCCAGGTGTTTTGTACTAAGAGGTTGACAGCTATGGTAAGAACTGAATTCATTAAATGATAGCCATTTAAGTTTCAGTCTTCCTCTTTTACAAAGCAGCTGATTTGGCGTAGTGGTATGTTGCTCTGACTGTTTTGCAAAGGGACCTTGGCAGTAAAATGTATTGTTCTAGCAACTTTCCAAGATTATACAAGCAATGTTTGTGTCCCTGGTTTTTGGGCTTTTGACCCCCCCCCCAATACATTTTGGCTTTTTCCAGTTTTCTTGTGCTGCGAAGTTGAGTATTGAGTAGATTTTACAAGGAGCTGAGAGCTGCAGGGGAACAGAAGTTTAGTGTTGCTTAAGTGAAGTTGGTTTGCCTTGTTAATAGCACAACAGGTTGTGTACTTGCTTTTTATGCAGAAGGCTGTGGGTTCTACTCCCACAAGGGGTGGATGCTGCCGTACTGAGAATGTTCTCCTTGGTGAAGATACTAACTATGAGTCCGTTATCAGTTTGCCATCCATTTCCTCTTGCAATATTACTAGCTTATAATTTTTTTAATGTAATATAGGAAATTTATTCCTGAGGGGCAAGACACTTTATTTTTCGATGAAACCATGAAATATAAAGGTATTTGCTAGCAGCAACCTCTTCATTAGTTACAGATTTTTTTAATGTGGAATTATTTAGATGACTTTTACTTCTTCAGAGATAGTGCATATTTACTGATAATGGACTGTAGAATAGTGCATATTTACTGATAATGGTGGACTGTAGAATTGTGCATATTTACTTATAATGGTGGACTGTAGAATTGTGCATATTTACTGATAATGGTGGACTGTAGAATTATGCATATTTACTAATAATGGTAGACTGTGGAAGTCTGAGTAGACTTTTATGATAAATGTTCTGAACTGGGCAGTTTTGCCATTATGGGTGTATGCGTTTTGTTTCATTGCTTACTGGAAAAATGTTCAAAACAAATTTAAAATGCCCTCTAACAACTGTAATATATTGTACAAGTAATATAATTTAGTACAATGAGGAAGGTGTATCAAAGAGCACATGTGTGTTTCATATGCAAGAGGCCTATGATTTGAAAACAGCCCAAAATTAATCTTTATCTGACACTGGCAAAATGTATTTTCTTTGAATGTGGGTTTCAATGCTGTTTCAATGAATGTGAGTTTCAAGGGCAGAGAAGTTTTAATGCTAAGTTTTCATTGTGAGACTGCATTGCTTTGTTTAGTACATGACGTAGTGTTTGTGCTGTAAAATACAAAATAAAACTTTCAAATAAAGTCCAACTCATCATAGAAGTAAAGCAGTATGCACATTAGTGTTTATGGTAAATGGAGTGAAATAGCCAAGTAATGGTTCATTGGAATGGCTGCAGAGGCTCCATTCAACCATGATTTTGTCAGGGGGGAAGGGCAGCAAACTCAGACAGGCCCAGCTGAACTATACCTGCCAACTGTCCAGATTTTCAAAGAATGAATAGATTTTTGCTTCTTATTTTTGGTTTGTTCTTCATAAAATTTGTAGTTTTCTGGCAAATCATTTAGAAATTAAGTCACTAAATAATGATACACTGAGTTTCAGACTTCATAACCTTCAGAAAAATGCATGCTAAAGTAAGAACTGTTATTCTATCAACTGTCTCAATTTATACAAGAGCAATTTTTAGTACTGTTTATATGTTCCCCCAATATATTTGGCCTTGTTCAGAATTACTGCATTAACAGGTTGAGAGGTACATGCAAATAAATTGCTTTATAGAATTAGGCATAGCCAACCTCTCAACTGTCCCCAATTTTGGCTCAAAATGTTGCTCTTCCCCCTAATAATCCCTCCGCAAAATAGCAATTTTGGAAGAAAACATGGTGGGTTTACAATTAAGAAATAACTGTAATAATCAAAGTTATAGATTACTTGAAATGCATGTAGATTCTTTTATTTTATCACCTGCTCAAGTTAGCAGTACTAATATTAAAGTGTCCCTTCTTCGACAGGTTCCCAGCTGTATTGTTTGGCTATTTTATATTTTTGCATCACATTTGGTCCATTAATTGTGTTATTTGGCAAATTAGTGACAAATCACTAAAGACTGAAGTTAGAAAATAATGACAGACATTTGAGTTTCAGATTTATACCCTTCAGAAAAGTCATACTAATGCAAGACCTATTCTATTATCTTTCTAAGTTTATTAGAGCAATATTTAAAAATTGTCCTTATTTTTGGACCTTTGTCCCATTTCTGTGTATGGCTTTGTCCAGATTTCTTGCTCTGAGGTTGAGAGGTATGACAAATGTGTCAGGGCCATCACAGTCAGCCAGAGACATTTGAAATTGTGACATACTTGTTGCACCCCACTCCACTATGTAGTGACTCTGGATGTGTCCAAGCAAGGCAAGGAGTAGTTATGCAGTGTAAATGTGCAGTGTGCCCCCCCCCCATCCAAGGTAGACACAAGTACTACAGTGGCTTTTCATCTGTTCTTGATTTTGCAGAATGGTCTGGTTTCTGTCATATTTTTGTACTGTTGATTTATGCTTATTACTCAAAGTGCCTGTTGCACTGTGTTTAAGTAGCAATGCTTTAATGACCATAAGGTAAGCTTGTCTGAGATTGTAAGATGCAAGTAAGCTTTAATAAGCATACTGTTAAAGAATTGCCAACATTGAAAGCCTTTCTGTTGTTGCCATGCAGAGAATACTTGACTAGATAATGTATAAGCCTTGGGTATTAAAGGACAGGATTCCATTATTTTAAAAAGCTCATTACACTTGTTGGAGACTTCCAGTCATCTCTACAGACTTTACCCATAAACTAAACAGAATGCCAATCATGTGTGGTCCATAACCTGTACAGTAATCCTTTAAGCAATGTATCTTGAGCTTGTTTCTTGTTTGCTTTTCATTTTTTACTTTCATGTTTTCCCCATGAAACAAGTAGATAGTTGTCAGGCAGCAGGTCTTTTTTGGATAAGAAACATTTTTGCAAGTGGGGGCATCACAGAGATTTCTACTTTCAGCATGTTACTTGGTACTTTAATAAAGCTGAATATAAATTATAATTAGAACTGCAGTGCAAGGAGAAGTGGTTTGAGTCGAGTGCTCCTGTTTTTTCTTATACTTGATTTTGACTGGCATTCCAGTAATGTATTTAAAAAGTAATTTATTTTTTCATGCCTCACAACCTTTTGTTTCCATCTAGATATTAAGTAAGCTGTCATGCAGCCAATGCATTGAAATATTTTTATTCTTCTACACTTATTTTTGTCTTGATTGAACTCTCATAATGATGGTTTGCCAACCAGGGCAGCGTATTTAATTAAAGTTAGTTTTTGCGGTTTTGAGCAAAGCTCCTCCCCTTTCTCGTTGACCACACCCCTTCCCCTTGATCCCATCCATTCAGCTGTCTCCTGCAGCCGCCCTTTGATCTGAAGTCACCAGCCACCACTACTGTATAGATTTAGATATCTCTCTCTCTCTCTCTACATATATATATATATATATATATATATAGTTCTATATTCATCTATATATATATATATATATATATATACACACATTTTTTACATTAATTTACTGTTTTCTTCTGTTTCTCGGTCCTCACTTATTTATATACATCATACATATACAACAACAACATATATATATATATATATATATATATATATATATATATATATATATATATAGACATATACACACACATACATATATATATATATATATATATATATATATATATATATATATATATATATATATATTTATATAGGTTCACTACTAAATATCGAAATTCCACAATCCTGAGACACTGAAAACAAAAGACCAGAATCTCTAGACTGAGGAATCTCAAACTTAAAAAAAAAATAAAACACAAAACAAACTATTCTAATGTTTATGCAGGGGGCAAGCCCCCCTGCACCCCACACCCCCTGCAGCTTAAATATACCAACTCCAACATCGCACTACAGTGGAGTGAATGGCAAAGTTCCCATTCTGTACTGTATGCAATCTCCATTCACTATTTTCAAGACAATCTCGAAATTCTCGTCATCGGTATTCAGAGTCTTGGGATTCTGGAATTTAGGTATTATGTAGTGAACCCATACACGCACACACACACACACACACACACACACACACACACACACACATATATATATATGTATATATATATATATATATATATATATATATATATATACATATATATATATATATATATATATATATATATATATATATATATATATATATATATATATATATATATATATATATATATATACATATACATAATGGGACTACTACTGTTGATTGAAAACTCACTTGATTGAAAATGAGATTACTAGGACCACTTCACTGAAAGCTCACTTCACTGTAAACTCACTTGCCTGAAACTCATTTTGTTGAAAGTCATAAATGGCCTTTTCCCCACTGTAGTGCGACCCTGGGGTTAGTATATAAAGAAGGGGGGTGGGCGGCACAGCTCCCCAAATTGTGGGGTGTGGGGGCAAAGCCCCCCACATATTTTGGTTATATATTCTCTTTTGGAAACAGTTATTTATTGCACTTGTAAGTATCACTGTGTATAGTTTAAAATGTTTATATGTGGGGGCCGTGCCCCCCCCCACATCCCTCTTTACTTTATATACTAACTCCAGGGTCACACTACAGTGGGGAAAAGGCCTTTTATGACTTTCAACAAAATGAGTTTCAAAGAATGAAATCTTCAAAGCCATGGCCAATAGATTTAAGGTGATATACTACAATAGATTTGTGGATGATTTATTATATTAGACTGACAAATATTGACGGGATGGCTTTGTTAGAAAATATGAACACTAAGTCAAATTATTCAAATTTACTGTGGGTGAATGTGGTCTTGACATATGCTTTTTGGATGTAAATTTGATATGGAATGAAGGTATGAAAAGATTTTATAGTAGAATACATAGAAAGAATATTTTCAGCAATATTTATTTGAGCTTTAATAGCAGTAATTCCAATTTTATTTAAAACAATAAACATCAAGGTCAGTATATTAGGGCCCTAGAATGACATCACAAACAATGATGTTTTCAAAGAGCAGGTAGCAGGTCAGATTTATCACTTATTTGCTGCAGAGGGTATACCATAAATAAACTTTATAAAACAGTTGAGGAGGTTATTAACAAGTGGGATGAGTTGTATCCCCCCATTTTATTGAAATCATTTACAAAATCTATTATGTGGAATAAGTTGGACAATAATTTCACGTTTTGCAATATAGACATGACAGTGGATAGTCATGAAGTTTGTTCTATTATCAAAACAATTGAAAAATTTTACATGGAAATCTTGACTTGGTGAGCTGTGTTGGTGTGGAACCTAAATTTGCATTTAAAAGCACTTATAATCTTAAAAATATTTTGCAAAATGACACCACCCCTATTGTAAGCATGGGACAACTGTCTTCTAAACCTAAGGGTATGTATAAATGTGGCAACTGTTCTGTATGTCAATTTATTATGGAGAGACCATTTAAAATTTGGACCATATGAATTATACTGTTCAAATTACTGGTGTTTTTAACTCTAAGTCCAAAGGTATGATATTAGTAAATGCACACACTGTAGTGCTTACTATATATGAATGACCACCAGAAGTCTTGCGGTTAGAATTAAGGAGCATTTATATGTAATAAAAGTTAAAATGATAAGAATGCCTTATTTAAACATACAGTAGATTGTAAGAATTTTAAGAAAATTATTTTTGTGATAGTTGAACAAATAGCAATTGATTTGAGAGGAGAGACTTTAAGAACAAAGTTGTGCAAAAGAAAACCCTTTGGCAATTAAAACATGGTGCAGATTGTTCACCAGGCATTAATGGCTTTATTAACATGAAGTGTTTTCTAAAAAATCATAGGCTTAAAGTAATTTAAATATTTTAAACATTTGTATTTTTTTATAAGTTTGTGTAGCTTTAGAGTTTTTCTATTTTTTTATACATTTTAACATAATTATTAATTATTTCAGTTGGTTAATTGGATAATGAACTGTTTATAGGTTTTCTTGTATAAATAGTTCTGAATCTTGTTTTTTATTATTCTGATGAAGTCCATTGTGACAAAATCATGTAATTAAAGTTGTATTGCACTAAAGTGCTCCAAGGCTTTATGTTCCATTCACTTGTTGATTGTTTTAGTGTTTTTTTTTTACATTTTTAGTTTTTGTTACCCCTGTTGACTTTGTGTTGTTGGTGATATTTATAGTCATTGGCAAAGAATATTTGGGATTCACAAATTCAAGAATATATGGCAATCAAGAAAAGTTAGTTTTATTGCAGATATTATTTTGTACTTGATAAATCCAGGAAATGATACTTTGGTGGTGTTGAACATTTGAGACAGTTTCATGTCTTCTCAGGATATAAAATGAATTAAGATAAAACAAGGGCTCTAATGGTAAATTATATACTCACAGATGCATTGATTCAGTAATACCCATATTTATGGGGACGTAAGATGAAATATTTTGGTGTAGGGAGTAGAAAAGATTCTGTTATGGCAGCTAAGAATAAGCTGGAAGAGACTAAAAAATAATACAAAAACTGAGAAACTGGAAGCTCTTGATTATAGATAATAATAATAATAATAGTAAGATACAAGCAGTGAAAATGTTTTAGACCTTTTTGTTTTTTATACAGGTAAGGTATTTTTTATCAAAATTTAAACCAACTGCATTTGAAGGACTGAATATTATAAACATAGATAAAATAACTGAAAGTGGGATCTTTAGAAAAGGAAGGAGCACATTACATTGACATAAATGGAATTTGTGGGAACAATGAATGCAGAATAATGCTGAGAAGTGAGGTTTATGATAAGACAGGAACTGAGCTATTTATGTAATGTTAGAGTGAATGACAGTTGTTATAAAGAAAGAAAAACATATATGGATATAAATGAAAATTGTTAATATTTTTTTTTCTATTAATGTAGGTGTGATTATGCCTTAAGTGATAATTTAATAAAGGTGTTAAAAAGAAAGTTAGCTTTATTTGTGGGTATTATTTTGCACTTGCTAAATCCAAAAGTGACATTTTGGTAGTGTGGAAAATTTTGAGACAGTTTTGGGTCTTTTCAGGATATCCAATCCATGAAGATAAAACAAAGGCTATAGAAGTGGAGTATGTATCCCTCACATGAACTGGATCAGCAGCACTCATATTAATGGGGGCATAAGAAGAAGTATTTAAGTGTATGGATTAAAAATTACCTGGTTATTGCAGCTAAGGGTATGAGGGGAAGATACTTAAAAGATAATGCAAAAAAAATAAAATCAGAATCTCTTGGTTATGCAGATGGATAGGAAGATATAAGCAATGAAAATGTGTTTAGTGTCTCTACTTTTATATACAGGTCAGGCATATTTTATCAACAAGAGTAGAAGTTGTAAATGTTGAGTAATAAGGAGCTGAAATGTATTTGGGAGGCAAGGAGAGCAAGAATTAAGTAGCATACGTTCATCCTCCTCCTCCTCATAGAACAAAGTGGATTACTACTATTACTTGATTTGAGTCAATGAATACTTTATAGTCGAGTCTTATTTACATAATACAAGCATATGATTATAAATCAAAGTAGAAAGGGAAGATGATAATGAATTGTGGAAGTTTGAGAAATAGAGGAAGTAGAATTTTAGATGAAGATTCTTAGAGAATAGCCATCATGCAGAATATAGATTCATAATGTTGCAGAAAGTATTCAAAGAACTAAGCCAACATGTGAATAAAAAAATTAGATTTTACCAACACGGATGACTATAACTAGAGGTATAGGAAAGAGGGGACTAGAATTTATGGGAGAAAATTGTCAAAAGGACCAAGGTATTTCAAGGAAATAATTAGAGAGGGAAAGGTAATGCAGTGTGATGAGGCCAAGCAGATGTTTGGACTGCAGGTAAGGGACTGTCTTCCTTGCCAGTGACTGAGATCAGAGTATAGGCAAAGCGAAACTGATAGGGGAGTGATAAGTGAAAAAAATAGCTCTGGCACAGGTTTTGTCAAGTCTAGAACAGAGGCTGCTGCTATTTAAAAAGGGATAATTTAGTAAGAATATAAAATATTGCATAACTGTAACAGTCAATTAGATAAGGTTAGAGAAAATTGGGGAGAGACTGCAAAGGCAATCTTCAAAGGAACAATGGGAAGACATCTGCATGGCTCCCAGGATTGCAACAAAGTCCAGAAGGTTTAAGATTTTTGCTGGAAGTGTTTGCATAGGTATTTTTGTACTCCAGGCACACTTCAGAGAATATTTCCTCAGGAAAATAGCAAATGCTGGAAGTGTGACAAAAAAGTAAGCAAGATGTTACAGGGAACATGTGGTGTGTAACAAGTTGGCAGAGTTTAACATTTCCTACAGAGAACATTGTCAGAAATGTTGGGTGAGCAAATGGCTGTAACTAGAACTGTCAAAACTTAAAAAAAAAAAAGATTATTTTGAGCTGGAACATGGGGTCTGAATTGTGTATGCATAGTAAGGCCTTACTAAGTGTACAGCTAATGGATGGCAAAAAAAAAGCAATAACTAGAAAATGGAAATAAAAATGTAAACAGTAATTGAAGTATTGAATATTGTAAAGGAGATAAAAGGCTTAGCGGTGGGATCTTTAGAAAAGGGAAGGAGCACATTACATAGAAATAAATGGATTTTGTGGAATTATACATTCCGAATAATGTTCATGAGGAGGAGTAAGGTTAAATGGAAGGCAGGAACTGAGCAATTTATGTAATGAGTGAATACTTGTTAAAAAGAGAGAAAAAATACATTTAATGTATAATGCATGAATATGAAAAATGTTAATGTGGTTTGTTTTCTTTTCTATTAATGTGTTCATGCCTATGTCTTCAGTGATAATTTAATCAAGAAGTTTCAAGACAAATCAAACAAAGGAGTACAACTGTGTGGAAGCATGGGTTGATGACAAATACGAGAGCATTAAAAGGATTTGATGCTCTTCATAAGGATCCCCTGTGTGAGTAGGACAGTTTGTTACATTCCTCTGTTGACTTTTGTCTTCAGCTTTTGTTAAAGTCTTAAGCTCCAGTACTCTGTGAGAATTTACCATGGAGGTAAGAGATTCTTGTTCTCCTTGACTCCCCAGTTTTGATCTCTACTTGAACTGGCCCTACTTGAAAATGTTAACTTAAAGGTTATTTAGCTAAAATGAGTCCCTGATATAGTGCCCTCAACAAAGAGGCATAGAAGGTGGGAATAAAGCACCTGTTGCAGACAGCCATTTCAAGGTCAACTGATAAAGTAAATACATACATAGTTTACACCTTTATTCAAGTTTTTGTCTGTGGTAGTGCTGAAGAAGAGAGTCTTGAGACATGTTTGGGGACCCCCTTAAAGCCATAATGAACTATTGGCATTAGGAATGTGATACATGTTTTGTGTTTTCCTACTCCTTCCTACTCTCTTATTCACTCCAGATGTAGGATGCAAGACTCTCTTGAAAGAAAGGATATGGTGTTGGGGAGCTCATATGGTAGCAGCAACCCTAATCAAGCATCTAGTTATGGTGAGGAATCATACCTCTCAACTGTACAGATTTTTGCCTCATACTTTTGGTCTATTTTTCATAAAATTGTGGTTTTCTGGAAAATTAGTGGTAAATCACTAAAGATATTGACGAACAATTGAGTTTTAGACTTCATGCTCTAGAAAATTCATGCTAATGCTAAACCTATTATTCTATCAACTTTCTAAGTTTGTAAGAGTAATATTTAAAATGTGTCCCTATTTCTGGGCCTTTGTCCCATTTTTATGGCTTTGTCCACATTTCTTGTTTTAAGAGGCTGAGAGGTATGGTGAGTATACTCATGTAACTCTATAATGTTCATTGTAGAAGCTAGCCCTACAATTTAATTCCTAACCTATGAAAAGAGTACTAAAGCAATGACTGGTCCTAAAGGGAAGAGATCAGAGCATGCCCTGCAGGTAGAGGGGGTAGTGTAGCCTTGTTCCTTGACTGGAAGTCTAGCTTGTAGTGCTTGAAGGTGTGCAGTATCCTACATGTTGCATATTTCACAATACTTTCCTGAAAAAGCTTGTTGTGGTTGCAGCTGTGATAGTAGAATGACCTTGTCCTGGTCCATTAAAGCATAAAAGGTGAAGTTGGCTAATACTTGGCTAGTGACTGCTTAGATTCAGGCTTGCTCCATCTGTCATAAAGGAGGTGAACAACTCCTGAGATTACCTGAATTTTCTTCTTACTATATAGTATCTGATCTGCCTGTGAACATCAGATAGGTGGCAGGATCGTTTTCCCCTTTATTTTCTGAGTTAGGACAAAATAATTGTAGCATAATAGTTTTTTTATGTGCCAGTGCAAACAAAAGCTTTGGTGTGAAGGAAGGTTTAATTCTAAGACTCACTGTATGTTTGTGGAACACCATGTATTGCTTTTTGAACATCAGTGTTTGAAGCTCTGCTGAGGTAATAGCCATGAAAAATAAAGATTTCTAGGAAAGAGATTTAGGTGCCACTGAGGAGCTGAGCTCAAAGTGGATAGCATTAGTTTTTCCAGCAGAAAATTAAAATCCCAAGGTGACGGAATGCTGTCCTTGGTTGCTTAAAGAATAGGTCCTACTTGAGAAGCAATAATCACTGGTGAGTGGGTTAAAGGGGGCTCCATGGGGAGGGCAAACTACAGTGATATATAAATATGCTGTTGGTGAATAGTTATGAAGACCTGTTCCACATATCTAAGTACATCCGGCCCTACAGCTACAGCTGTGAAGATGAGCATATATTCATACCCAAGAGAAAAACTCTTCCACTTAAGTAAATATGATTTCCTCATTTAACCATCCTGTTAGCGCAGGAGCAAAGTGCCCACCACTGATGGTGGTGACCCAAAATTGGCTAGCAAACTGGGAAGGTACATAGAAGACTGGGGCATTAGGCATCAGTAGCTGACAGCCAGCCCACCTACCTTGAGGAAGATTCACAGGACATTTCAGCGTGATATTGCACTAGTGAAGGATGGAGAGTAGTATTAATGTCTAGCAAGAGCTTGTGCACACAGAGGGAAGGGTGATGTCAATGTCTCATGAGTGTTAATACCCATAAGTGCAGGCCTATGTCACTATATGCCACCCCACTAGGGAAGAATAGGGCTTATAAAATATCCCTGTGGTTAGGAGCAGATGAGTCACAGTTGGAATGCCTCAGTCTCCTCTTCCGTCCCCTGGCTACAATCCGTGGGGAAGTCAATCAGTCATTCTAGAGAGGAGTTGAGGGAATGGAGAGGTATTTAACACTTGCAGATGTTTATCCTAGACAAAGTGTTACCAATATTCTATGTCAGTTCCTTCAATTTATTAACTTTCCCCTTTATTTGCATTATGTTTAGAACCACTGACAAAGAAAATAAGGAACTCTGAAATTCAAGGATATAATTGGTATGGTAGTCAAGAAAAGTTAGCCCTATTTGCAGATGATGATATTTTATACTTTTATACTTGACAGAACCAGAAAGAGACATTACAGTGTTGTGGAAGATTTTGAGACTGTTTAAAATCTTTTCGGCATACAAAATTAATGAGGCTAAAACAAAGGCAATAGTGGTAAATTATGTACCCACAAATGAATTGGTTTAGCAATATCCATATTTATGGGGACATGATAAAATGAAGTATTTAGGAGTATGGATTAAAAATGATTCTGCTGTGGCAGCTAAGGATATGTGGGAAGAGACTAAACAAAAGATAATACAAAAACTGAGAAAATTTAAGCTTTGTTATATGGATAGTAAAATACAATCAGTTAAAAATGTTTTTGGTCCCATTAGTCTTATACACAAGCCAGGCATATTTTTATCAACCAGAGGAGAAGTTATGGACAGCAATTAATAAAGAGGTGAAGGACTTTATCTGGGAGGGGAAGATGGCAAGAGTCAAGTGGGATAAGATGATTCTTACAGTAGAAAAGGGTGGATTGGGATTACCAGATTTGAAGCAGTATTTCAGAGCTACACAGTTATATACAGCACAAGCAGAAAACTATAATTCAAAGGGAAAGAGAATGATGATGAAACAGCAGGAAGCTCAAGAAACAAGGAGAGACTGGGATTTTGGATGCAGGCCTTTAAGGAGAATAACAATAATCATACAGAATATTTTATCTATAAAGTAGCAGATAGTATCTTAAGAACTAATCCAACACAGGAATGGAGAAAGGAGATTTTGCCAACAGGAATGACTGCAATTAAGGATTTAGACAATAGGCAAGAGGGGGCTGGAATTTATTGGAGAAAATTGTCAAAGGAACCAAGGTACTGGGAGCAAATAATTAGAGAGGGAAGGATGATAGAATGGTAAGAGGCCAAGAATTTATTTGGACTACAGGTTACAGACTGCCTTCCATATCAAGGATTGCTATCAGAGTATAGGCAAAGAGAAATAAATGGAGGGGGAGGGGTCCTAAACAAAAGACCAGCACTGGTAGAGTTTTTAGTAGAATCTAGAACAGAAGCTGCCATTAAAAAATAATAATTAGTAGAGCATATAAAATATTGCATGGTAACTATAAGAATCAATCAGAGAAGGTTAGAAAGGATTGGGAAGAGAGAATGGATAAGTAATTCACAAAGAAACAATGGGAAGATATATGTATGTCTCCGAAATAACCAACATCTAGATGATTTAGGATTTTTGCTTGGAAATGTTTACACAGATATTTTTATACCCCAAGTACACTCCAGACAATTTTTCCTCCGGTAGACAGCAAATGTTGGAGGTGTGACAGGGAAGAGAGAGGTAATTTGAAACATATATTCTGGAAGTGTGGTGATCTGGCTGACTTTAAGGATTCCCTGCAGGATGCACCGTTGGAGATGCTGGGTGGGTGGATTGGTGTGAAGAGGGAGAGGATATTTCTGTGCTATGATACAGAATTGGAATTGCCTAGACATGGTAAGGCCTTGCTGTGTCTAATTATGGTGGCTGCCAAAAAAGCAATTACTAGAAAATGGAAATCAAAATCTAAACCAACTAAACTAGAAGTGAATACAGTAACAGAGATAAAATAATTAGAATTGAGATCTTTATAAAAACAAACTACATACATACATACAAATGTTTCAAGCATGGGGATTAAAGCCCTTCTAGCTTGTCAATATGCCAAAACACTTGTTCCCATAATAAATGTCCAGGCTGTTCTTAAAAATATCTAAACTAGTACTTGCTTTAATGTAATTTGGTAGTCTGTTCCAAGCATCATCTACTCTGTCAGAGAACCAATTAGTACACTTCTCATTCCTATAGAATCTTCTACATAGGTTATCTAACAATTCTCTAGTACTTTTTGATAACCCCAAGGAACAAATGGGAATTGTGGGAACAATAAATACAGGGAGGAATGAGATTTAAAAGAAGACATGTCTTAAATGAGCTATGTAATGCTTGATTGAAAGTGATTGGGTAGCTTCTAAGTGATGTATAATGTCTGCAACTGGGAGTGTGTCAGTATAGCTTGTGTTGTAAAATGCTTGCAACGAGGATTGTGTCAGTGCGGTTTGTCTTCATTTATATAAATGTATGATTGCCTATGTTGTAAGTGATGGTTTAATAAAGATGTTTCTTGTTTTAAAAAAAGGTAAGGAATTGAATAATTTATGTAATTTTGCTTAGGTTATATAATATATAGCAATGTATGTGAAGTAGAATGTAAACATGAATTTATTAATACAGTTTAATTACTTTTATAAAAAACAAATGACAGCAAAATTCAACTAAAAAACAACAAAAGCAAGTGATGAACTGCTGTGAAGTGTACCAGTGCTCAAAAATCCAAGAAATCACGGGCTGATAACATTACACTTTATTATAGAATGAAAAAAGACTGCTGTGGTGGTACGGTGGTAGCGTTGTTACCTCACAGCAAGAGGTTCTCCTGTTCGATTCTCACCTTGGCTTGGGAGTGCCTTCTGTGAGGAGTCGGCATGTCCTCCCAGCAGTTGGGTAGCATTCGAAAGACATGCGTACGTAAATGGGCGTGCCTTCGTTGAAGGTTGGGCGTTGAGCTGGCACCTCGGCATTTCGTAAAATTCTACTGCCAATCATTACGGAGGTCTGCTGTGGCAACCCCTTACTGGGAAAAAGCCGAAAGACAAACAAACATTATAGAATGAAAAAAATAACCACTCTGGTTTAGCGCTTTCATCTACTAAGCGTAGACTTCATCTGAACACATTTGTTGGAATTAAGGCAGTTTAAATACCAATCTTGCACCAATGGGAATTAACCTTCAATAAATTTGCATATATATATATATATATATATATATATATATATATATATGTATACTAATGAATTATGCTAAATATTCATATATCAACTTAAAACCACAATCTACCTGTAACTACATCTTACTTAAATACTTAGAAATAAAACCTTAAATACATACTTATATTTTCATAAAATCAATGTTCAAACAATTCCATATATGAATATATAAAATAAATAAAATGTATAAAATAAAATTTTAAATATATAAACTTATTTACTAAAGAACGTACATGAATATCCATATACCGTATATACATATGCTTCATGCCTCACTAATACACTGACACATTATTATTTATGACTGTAAGCAATAAAATCATTAAATTACCTATCCAAGTCTCAATGGCAGACATTATATGCTCATACTTTGGACTGACTTACATTTTTGCTTCTAATATAGGTTTTATTGGGATGTGGTCATTCAACCCTGGGTGTTTGGCAGCATTTAAAAGCAGTTGCCATTTTACTTCTTTTTCCCCCAGGATTGCATTTATATTACCACCCCTCGGATTAAGTTTTACTTGCTCTAAAATACTAAATTTAAAAGTGTGACACACACTACTTTCCTCTAGGTGCCTATATAATGCATTATTACTATCCTTTCTTCTAATGCAGTACAAATGGTCATAAATCCTGTTTCTAAGATACCTGTAAGTTTTACCAACATAGAAACTTGGGAAGTTGGTACACTTCGCCAAATATATGACATGCTGAGTATAACAATTTCCTTTCATAAACAATATAATTGTAGGATTAACATTTCCCAAAGTAATAGTTTTCTCTTCTAAAATGGCTTGGCATTGGTTACAATGCCCACATTTCTTAGTATATCCCTCCTTCAATTCATGCCCCATGTAGGTGTTACCATTTTCAAAATTATTTTTCAAATTGTGTCTTGTATTGTAAACAAATACTGGTTGATCCCCTAATTTATGGTACACCTCATCATCACATCTAAGAATTTTCCAGTTCTTTCCAATTATCTCTTTGACTTCTTTCACATAGGGGTTATATTCTGATATACATGCTCCCTTGTATTGCATGTTACATTCATTGTATTCCACGCAATTACCCTTGTCCAAACCTACCCCTAAAGGGTACATACTTCTTACCCCATTCTTTCTTAACATAAGTAGTAACATCTTTAATAAGGGATTTAGGGTAGCCCCTTTCACTAAACAAGGTATCTATGTAATCAATCTCACCTGACATCTCTTGATAATCAGATGTCATTCTGGCAGCCCTAATGCATTGCCCCTTTAATATACTTCTCTTTTGACTGGCCAGATGACAACTAGTATACTTCAAATATGAATTACTAAATGTGTCTTTCCTATAGATCTTGGACTTAAATCCTGTTATACCATGGGATATGTAAGTGTCCAAGTATGGTGTCCCTTCACTACTACAGCTATAAGTAAATTTGAGATAAGTACCACGAACAGGCTAAACAAACCAGTAATAAAGAAATACAGGTAGGAGAGCAATGCAGACAGCAAGTACGAACAACTGTAGAAATGTATTTAAGCGCTTTTTGTCAGCCTCCAATGCTGACTTCTTCAGAATATTAAACACCATTAAAAAATAGGTATATAAATACAAATTCACTTAATTGGTACAGAAAATTTAAAAGGGCAACACCAGTTATCCATTAGTTAAAAACACTCATCATTTTCCATTTATAAAATCGAGGCACAAATAATACTTAAAATTTTTCAATTAATATAAATGAAATAACGCATAATGATAACCCAGGCAATATGTATAAAAAGTGGTACTACCACTCTTATGAAATTGTTAAGCTGCTCCCATGACTGTGTGTCTTACATTTTTCATCTCTTTAAACTAGCTAATTTTAACAGGCTACTGATCGTACAAGAATCATTAAGCCCTGGGAAGCTATAAGAATTCAATCTAATTTGCCAGGTCAACTCAAGCTCATCTAGTTTAAGGCTTTTTGGTCCACCCCTAGGGTTTACCTTAACTTGATCTATCACCATAAACTTAAAGCTATGGTTTCTATTACTATCTATATGTTTAGCAAGTGCATTTTCCAGCTTAAGCCTTTTAATAGCATATAAATGCTTGTACACCCTTTCTCGTAACCTCCTTTCTGTTTTACCAATGTAAAAGCACGGACAGGATGTACATCTTGCTAAATATGTTACA
The DNA here is from genome assembly GCF_019279795.1 of Protopterus annectens. NCBI lineage: Eukaryota > Metazoa > Chordata > Ceratodontiformes > Protopteridae > Protopterus > Protopterus annectens. The sequence goes on from NC_056738.1 coordinate 176,310,875, forward strand.
AACGTTGAGTTGCAGTTGTATCTTCCTTTTAATTTGTATGTTGTTCCGTTCATTTGAAAGTTATTGATTTCATCCATACACTTACAATAAATTTGAGATAAGTACTAGACTCAATCAGATATTTCACAAAAGTGTCCACCTTGTCTAACATACCATCCCATAAAACAAAAATGTCAATGTATGTGAAGTAGAATGTAAACGTGAATTTATTAATACAGTTTGATTACTTTTATATAAATGTACATTTGCCTATGTCACAAGTGATAATTCAATAAAGGTGTAAAAAAACTAATGTTGTCAAATGTTTGCCTTCTCTCTACAAAACCACATTAATCCATAAATATCAATTTGACACCATCTTTGCCATTCTTTTCAAGTTATAATTGTGGTTTAAAATTGAAATCAGCCTATATGAAGCTGGAATTGATGTCTTTACAGCCCTTAGGTATTACAACCACTATAACTTTTTTCCAGAATTTTGGTGCTTCCCCTCATTTTAAAATACTGTTAAAATCTTCTCGATCCTTAATACTTTCTTCCCTCCTATTTTCCAAACTTTCACCAGAATACCATCTATTCCTGGAGACTTTCCTGCAGATTGGTTATACATCACCATTTTTATCTCATCTCCTCCTATTTTAACTGTTAATTGTTGAGCCTCATCTACCGCTAACCTTGGCATATTTAAATCTTCCCTACATATTTCTATTTGTGCTTTTTCTTGATTTTACCACTTCTCTGCTTTATACAAATTTTCAAAATATCTGCAATACGTCTACATGAACTGTGGTTACTTTTCTTGTTATAGACTCTCGAAGTTTGGCAACAACCCTTTGTACTTTGTTACCCAAGTCATTGTGCTCATCATTTTAGCACTATGGAGTTATTAACAAAAACAATTGCTTAAAGGCAATCTTTCTAAACTTTAAGCATATTATCCAGGTACTCTCTTATTTTCTCTTTAGCACTCTGCAATTGAGATTCTTGTTATCTGAGATTCCCCTTATTCTGTAGAACTTTAGCCTTTGCCATCCCCTCTAAAACTCACTGGTTACTTCTTAACTCTCTCTCTCTCTCTATATATATATATATATTCTATTTCTACCCTATTTTTAAACTTCACTTTTATTTTATCACACCCACTAGCTATAAATTCTTGAGTACTTTCTATCTTCCCTAATAACCTTCGAATAATTTCCACTACTCATTCCTTAAACTCCTATCTTTTTAACAGGTAGGTGGGCAAGCAATGGTGTTTCATGTTTACTTCATTACCCTTCATTTTTATCTTGGTAATTATTGGTGCATGGCCTGAAATAGTTATTGGATGTATGTCAAAGTTCTCAAATGCAAATGTTCCCGTGAAATAGAATTTTTGTCTAGTCTTGCCCAGTTATTGTACTTTATGGACTAACATGTAAATTCTCTGAGAGTTCCTTCTAATGAATTTATATCTCCCATACCAAATATTTTCATAATATTTTTCAGAAACCTAACTTCTTTTGTTATACGTTTCCCATCTGGGCCCCCCAGATACTTTTCATTGTTGCAAATCAAATTCCAACACCACCTATAAGTAATGTTCCCTGCAGAAAACTGATTTTTACATTTCTTAAACTCCATAATAGCAGCTCTAGATGGGTATAAATACATACCAGCATACTCCACATCCCTTGCCAGCAGCTTCCTACTACCACAAATCTGCCAGTATTTTTTTTTCCTCTACTATCATTATTGTAGTTCATCTAGCAATTAATATCAATGTCATTCTTTTCCTTTATCCCCTTACAGAATATCCATCCTGAAATCCTTTCTTCATCAAATTCACATACTCAATTCTTTCATAAATATACTGTTAAGAAAAGAAATTGTTTTACTTAGTTGGCTTTTCCCTTCCTCTTCCATTCCCCTCAGAATCCTTCCAAACATCAATGACATGAATTGAGACAAAAGCTTTTCAATTCTTTACTAGTTTAATAAAGCCAACTAAATTCCACTCTTTTATTTATTCTTATACAGCTGTGTGATGATGTGAAGAAGTGCCAGCTATGCCAGAAGTAGGGCAGTGGATGTGTAACATATGCCAGCATAGCTAACTGGAGTTTTGCAAAGAATTATATGTCATTTATATGTCAAACTGATTTGTACAGGTGCTTGTGTTGAAAATGTATTTGTAAAGCTGCTTGTGTTAAAAAATATGCCAACAGTGGGTCCTGCTGGACAGAAAATAAATACACCTCTGTGTTAGACTGTATTGTCATTGTTGAAATGATATATTGCAACACAGAATACTGGAAGAGAAAAGGTTAATTTCAGTCCAGCAAACTTTGAAAAATAATCTGAAATTAAATTACCTGGTTAAGCCATAAAGATTGTATCTTACAGTTCTGACTGCAGCCAGAGACAAATGTCTATGAAAACCACAACTAGGAATCCTACTGTATTGTCCTTAGGGTTGAACTAATTGCTACCCTGGAAGGGGTTAAGTTTTGAAATAGTTTTATAACTTCCAGATGCTATAACACGTCTTAGCAAAGCTGTGTGTCTTATGTGCTAGATTCTGGCTCAGCTGCTACTAAAATGGGGTAGTGTGGGAAGCAGAAGTCAACTAACCAGATATGTGTTAAGTAATTCTGTAATCCAGCATTGAAATAATGTTTTAATACTAGATGAGACAGAAGTCTCAGGGAAGTCTATTTTTAAAACCTGACAAAGAAGGACCCCTCACCCACTTCATCTTGCCTTGCTCTAGTACATAACCAGGGAATAGTAATTGTTTAGATCAGTCAGGAAAATATACTGGATTAGTTTAAGTACTGTTTTTCTATATCTGTGTGAATCTATCCATTTGTGTTATATTTACTATTTCCTGTGATTGAAACTGTGGTGTTTATTGTAAATAGATATTCAGTATTTTCATGTTATTTTATTAAATATATTTAAACTTTTCATTATGGCTAATCCTTTAGAGAATATTTTATCCTTTAAGAGTACATATATTTATTTGGGGACACTGTGACCACTCCTAAAAGTCTTGCTGCATTGGTCAGACAGTACCATTTTTTATTAGTATTAATTTTACTCAGTATAATTATGTTCCCTTGTAAGGGCTTTAGAGCAGCTGGCTGGTGGGAGTGTAACTACCTTATTGTCTAGGCAAAGAGTAGCAGAGTGAGTAAATCTGTGCCAGCCTTTCCCAGGTGTGAAAATCAAATCACAGAGTATGTGTCAGCTACTTGGAGCAGGGACATACAGCACTGGTTTCACAGAGAGGGTGGTAGAGGTCTTGGCTTGGAACACTCGACTAAGGACTCAACCCTACAGCTGTGCCACTGGGGAGTCTTACCAGGGGCCTGGAGAGAGAGAGATGGAAACCCAGCCCCTGGACTGTGTATGTTCCTTTAAGCGAAATTGTGCTTGATGCAGAGAGCTGCATCTGGAAATACTGTGTGTATCTGTCTTTGTTCCAAGTGAACATCTCTCACCGGTGTCCGTGGTGAGGATTCAGGTTCCTTGATTACTGGCCCAGAGGAGGGGCATCACAAGCCGTATTTCACAAATGTGACTGATGCTTTGCAGTCTCACATTTATTCACTAATTTCCACATTGCTGGTCTTCTTTCTGTTCATCTTCATCTCCCAGCTCCAGATTTCAGTTCAATTTCAAAAGTACTCCTGATTTTTCTGGTCAACTCCTATGCTTTTGTCAGTCTCTCAAGCATTTTGTTTTGGATCAGTAGGAAAGGTTTCACAGCAAAGTTTCTATGTGTGCTTTATTATCAGAAGAATGAGAAACAGTTTCCCTCTGCTTGATGGCTCATTTTTTTTTTTTAGACAAACATTTGCTTTTCCTTCATACCCTGTTCTGCTTCAAAAAAATGACTTGATCCTCTAGGAGAAAGCATTCTGAAGACAGCTAGATACGGCAGCTTGCATTTCATACCTGCCTCGACATTTTCTCATTACTGGAATAAATTTGCTTCTCTTCTGCCTTTTGTACAGTAAATAATCATTTTCCACAAACAAAATACTGTCTCCAATGTTTATTACTTTGCCCTTTTTTTCAGAATTTTGTCGGGATCACTTCTTTCTGTTGGCAGGTTTGCATCTTTACAAATAAAGGTGTTGGTTGCTTTCTCATGGCCAGATTTGGGGCGTACACACAGCGTGCCATTTCAATTAATAGTTCCTGATGTAGAAAACCAGTCCAGTTGCTTATTTATACCTTCATAAAATTAATACAGTGTGGTAACTCTAGTTTCTCGGGTACAACAGAAAATCTCAGATTTTCCAATGTGCTGTATCCTCTAATTCTACCATTTTTTTAAACATTTTTAACAGTATCATACTCAGCTAGACTTTTCTTCATTTCAACCTCTGATTTTTGGAGTTTTTATCAGCTCATCTGAATAAGTGTTTAAAGCTTCTTCCATTTTTCCAGTCTTTTGAGTTAATATACCCCTCCAGGGTTCTGTTTATTATCAAGTCTGAAACATTTGACTTCTCTTTTTTTTTTCCTCAAATAATTTTTATTTTGTTTTTAAAGAAAACAGTAAATTTAGGTTACAATTCAATAATAATGAATAGAACAATAACATTATTTACAATACTTACAAGTGGCCCAAAGAAGAGAAAAAAAATTCAAAGAAGAAAAAAGAACATTCAGTAAATTAATTCTTACCTCTTATTTTTTTCACAAATCAACAAAAGTCTATGACTCTTTAAACTCATATGATGGAGATTGTATCCATTTGTGTTGTTTCAATGAGTGTAAGTATGTTGTTCCAAGGGTTATCTGTCCACTTTCTGGAAAAAATTCTTTCTTCCTTGACTTTTATCTCCTTTTGCGCAGTTTCTTTTAGTAATAACAAAAAGTCTTCAAAACATGGAAGGGTTGTGGATTTCCATTTCCTTGTGATACACTTTCTGGTTACAGTCAAAATAGTCCATAAAAGATATTGATCTTTTCTGTTCATAACTACTGTTTCATCTACATTCAGGAACATTAGAGATTTTGTCAAGACAAATGAATCATTATAAATGGCTTGGAGAAATTTATCAATTCATCCCAATATTTTTTAATGCAATCATAAAAAAATATGTATCCAATCTGCTTCACAGCTTAAAGAGTGTCTCCAACAAATAACATTTTGTGTAGAGTTGAATTTATCTATTTTGCTTGGAGTGTAAAAGGCTCTATGCAAAAATTTCCAGGTGAAGATTCTCCATATTTGGACATTAGAAGTTAGTTTGATGGAATATAATAATTTATTTTTACAATCATTTGAAAGATTTGTTGTTAAACTTTTAGTTATAAAATTCCAAGTGTTTTGATCAGTTTTGATCTTGTAAACTATTAGAATTTTATATAATTTAGAAGTTGAATTTGGCCAGTTATAATTGTTGTAGATCAATTCATAAACATAGTTTATGAATTTTGGTTAGTTTTAAAGGGTGAATCATTAATAATTTTGCATAAATCTTTGGAATAAAGTAACATTTTTTGGAGACTTGTCCAGTCTACATTTGTTATATCAAATTCATTTATAACTTGATGACTACTTGATACTTTAAGATTGTTTATACATTGGATCCAGCATATAAAGTTGCTGGATTCCCAATTAATGAGTGTGCTATCATGAATTTTCTGTTTAATTTTTTTTGAGGTATTAAATGGTAATAATAATTCAAACCATAGTTTTATGTCAGGATTGGAATTTATAAAAGTTCTGAATAAATTATAGATATAATTTAAGTACGTTAGATTGGTGGGTTTTGATATGTTATTTTGAATATTAATACATATGTGCCAAAATATATTATTATGATTGTTCAAAAATACTTTTGTTAATTTGTTTTCATTTAAAAAAAAATCATATGCAGGGTTTTCCAAGCAGAAGAGAAATTTGGGTTTATCCAGTTCAAAACTAGTTTAAAGATAGGGGCTTTGATATATGTCTCTATGTCTGTTAAGTTAATTCCTCCTAATTCCCATGGCCTAATATGATGAGAGAAAGCAATTCTATTCTTTTTTGGATACCATAGAAAATGTAATAGAATTTTGTGAATTTCTTTTAGAATTTTTTATTTGGAATTATAGGTATATCTTGAGCTATATAATTTATTTTTGGTAGTAATATCATTTTATTAGCTGTAATCTATCATCAAATTTTAGATTTAATTTATTCCAGTTTTCTATGTGTTCGTGTTAAGTTTAAACTTTTATTATAGTTTAGAGTCAGAGTAGTATCTATTTTATCAGATATAATAATTCCTAAATATTCTAAAGAAGAGACTTTTTCTCCGAGTATATGACATTTTCTCAAGTGAAAGTCCCCCTTTCTGTTTAGTAGAATATGCTTTGATTTGGATTTATTAAAACAAAGACCATAATTTAGAAAAAAAATGTCCACTTGTATTTCTAGTAATTGTAAAGATTCTTAATTTGGAGACAAAGTTAGCAATATGTCATCAGCAAACAACATAATCTTAGAATTAAATTGATTGTGAGTATTTAATCCTTCAATTTTTGAGTCTCTACGTATTATTGCAAATAGTTCTATTGATAAGGCAAATAGAATGGGAGACATAGGACAACCTTGTTTAGTACCCTTAGTTATTTTGAAGGCTGCTGATGTGAACAGACCTAACTTTACATAGGTCAAATTATCTTTGTATATATTCTTTATCAAATTAATAAAATTTAAAGGAAACTCAAAAAGTTCTAAAATTTTAAATAAATAATCCCAATTCACTGAATCAAATGCTTTTTCTATATCTAGTGTAATTATGAGAGCTTCTATATTATCCCTGTTCAATATATCAATAATGGTTAGGATTCTTTGTATATTGTCATATGTATGCCTGCCATAAATAAAATGTGTTTGGTCTTCGTTTATGATTTGAGTCAAGGATTTTTTAATTCTATTGACTAATATAGTCATAAATATTTTGTAATAATTATTTAATAGGGAAATATGTCTGTATGAACTACAGAGGGAAGAGTCCTTGTTCTCTTTTTTATTGGAGTAATTAATGAATACCTCCAGGATGGTGGAATTATGTTTTGAACTTGAACTTCATTTAGAGTCTTATGAAGTAAAGAGATTGCTGAATTTGGGAGTATCTTGTATAATTCCATTATTATGCCATCTATTCCTGGTGATTTGTTGGTTTTACTCTCTCTGATTGTGTCATTTATTTCTTTGAGAGAGATTTGTTTTTGATATCAGTTCTTAATTTTTCAGGTATTTTATTTATTACAGGATTACTTGTTTTTAATCTTATGAAAATAGATTTGTTTTTATTGTTTCCATAATGGTTAGTATGATGGAATTTAAAAGCTTCTAGGATATCATTTATGTCTGACACTTTTTTATTACCTTTCCCTTCATGGACAATATTTGTAATATTATTTTCCATATTTTGCCTTTTTATTCTCATTGCTAATTTGTGTAAATGTTTTGGAGGTGCTGAGAGTGAACTAAATTTTAATTTTTCTAATGCCAAATTCATCTTATGAGTTAGAATTTCATGGTATTTTTTATTTAATTCTTCAATTTCTTTTTTTTTTTACCTGAGGACTTCTTAGATCAGAAGTGTTTACATTAATTTCCATTATTTGTTTTTGAATGTTGTGCAATTCTGATTCCCATTCTTTTGTTTTTGAACCAGGATATAATTTTACCATATAAGAAGGCCTTTAAAGTGTCCCATATTATTATATTATTTGTATCATCAGTGCAATTTGTTCCTAAAAAATATTGAATTTCTGAGTCTAGCCATGGCTTAAATTGTTTTAATTTAGTAATGTAAGCTGGTATTCTTGAAGTGAAATTTAGTCTTTTAAAGTCTATTTGTAATTTAAGGATTAGAGAGTTATGATCAGAGACTGGGCATGGAATGATAGAAAAATTTATTATTTTCCTATTTAAGTCTGGAGATATAAATATTTTATCTATTCTTGTTTGAGTATTAAATTGGTAATCAGTATGTGAGTACAATAATGAGTTAGGTTCTTTAAAATTAAATGTATCAACTAATTTTAAGTTTTCTGTCCATTTCTTGAGATATTTTCCTGTGGAAGTGAGACGTATATTCCTTTTATTAGTTGTCTCAGAGTTATCTAGAATACAATTAAAGTCTCCTCCTATTAAGATACCCTTATTTACCCTATTAATTAGTTCTATTTGCTTTTTAACTGTGGATACTCCTATTCCAGGAATCCAATATATGTTTACCAGAGTCCAAATTCGATTCTGAAATCTTATTACAATTGATAGTAACCCCTCTTTATCTTCATAGTTGTAAATAATATGAGGATTAGCCACACTTTCTCCATAGAACTAAGACTCCTCTAGTTTTTTTTATATGAGTGAGATAGAATTAAGTAGTTATTGGGTATCCAAGTAAAATTGTCATCAGTTTTAAAGTGAGATTCTTGTAGGAGTATAACTTGTGCTTTTTGTAATTTTAGATATCACAATAAGTTTGATCTTTTTATTGGATTATTTAAACCATTGATATTTAAAGAAAGTAATGTTATGTCTGTCATTTCTATAGGTAATTACATTATGATTTTGGAAAGAGACATTGTTAAAGTTCTTTCATTGTTGAAGATTTGTGAAAATATACTTTTTTAAAAAAGTAATTTGAATTGAACGAATTTCTTTCTTTGATAGTTTAACAAATGTTTCAATTTGGGCCACATAAAAAAGTAAAGAATGAATAATGAAGTAGCAACACATTTTATTTGAATGAATAATAACTTTACTAAACTATTCCACAAACATGAAGTGCTTAGCACTCCTAATCTGATTGAACTAATAAGTTCAATCAGATTTTCCCTCAGGTTCGTCAATCGCATGGAAAAAGATATGCAAGGTTGAGCTCCATTTATTGAAATCCTGAAGGTATTTTAAAATATTTAAATTTAGTAAAAGAGCATTTCAAACACTAAAACTATGTTCCTTGAAAATTCAGCTTGTCAAAATAATTAATCTTTTACTTGAAGTTATAATAATATTTGGGTTAGTATTACTTTTTTAATAAAGAAAGTATAGGGATGAGCATAGTTATGCTTATTTTTATTTACAATAGAGGTTTTAGTCATGCTAAATATGTTAATAATCACATAGGAATGAGTCATGCTTTTCTTATGATATAAACAATATGAGTTATCATTTAATGTTTTGTTTATACTTCATTCTTTTAACATCTTAGAATATAGGTGTAGAGTATATTCCTTTAGCTTAAAGGTACACTTGTTAATTAAATATTTATATAATTTAATAACCAGTTTAAGCTCATTTAGTATAATTGCAAAGTTCATGTACATAATTAACTTCATATGCTCAAATTCAAAGCAATCCACTTAGGATATATAGGTTAGTTCACCATTTGTGTGGATATTTCTACTCCATCATTATGTTGTAATTAATTGTACAAGCATTTCCTTCCCACTCTGTAGTTTTTTTCTTTGTTTTGTCTGTGTTCTAGTCTTGTTTAAAGAAGGTTACCACCTATTTGTGTCTCCTATGGTCGTAATAATTCCTGGTCTGAGTCTAGATTTTGAACCAACAAAGGCAAATGTATCTATCATAGTTCATTTGTTCCTCAGTAGTTTTAGTGTGTATTAGTATATTTGTTTGTCTCCCTAGTAGTTACCACAGTAACAATACACTCTCTAAAAGTTGATCTATTACCTAGTCATTTGTTTAGTCATTCATTAATTGTAGTGTCTCCCTTAATGTGAATTTATCTAGGCACTTAAACTGAAATGCCCATAAAAAGTCTCTTACTATAAAATAAGTGTCTAATCAGAATGTTCACATGAATCGATTAAAGGTCATATTTTAGTATGGGTTCTACAAACTGCTAATAGTTGAATTATGTCTTACATACAGGGCATCCTGCGACCCAGTTATGATATATTTACTGCAAATCTACTGATAACAGAAGTCACTAGATGTTTTTCTGTAGGTTTATCCATTTCAGATTAAGCAAAATAAGATGCTTTTGAGTGAGCATACAGTTCTTATGCACATCGCTAACAATATTAATCAAGATGCCTTTCATTAGAGGACAGTTCACAGTTACTAGATTAGATTAGAACAGTGCTTCTTCCTTCTTTTAGACAGCAGTGAGATGCTCATTCATGGTATTTGTCGTGTTCAGCTGTCGTTTCTCTAATATTCATAAAAAATTTCTAACTGAATATTCTTTTAAAACTTATCATCCAAAACGAGCAGTGGATGATGATTAATACACAAGACATTAATTTTTGTGTTTATGGAGCTACTCCAGCTGTGAGGAGGAAGTTTTTAATATTACTAAATTTAGTCTTCATATAAATTAGTAATCAATTCCACAAACAAATCAGCTCCCACAAGATAGTTTACATTAAATCACAATACCATGAAAGAGATTAAACCTCCTTAGTAAAAAATCAGCTGTTGGGTACAAGATGTTTTCACAAGGAATATCTGTATTGAATAACATTTTGAAGAAAGAGAGCAAAGACAATCTAGGTTTTCTGTATTATACGACACATTTTCCTTTCCGCCCTTTAACTATCATTCAGTTTATGTTTTAGGGGTCTTATTGGTGCAGTAGATATTAATCCATAAAAGAACTGCAGTTCGGATCAATGTTCATTTTTATTTTCATTTTGACTGTCGTGATAGCCACTGTGGGAATGTGTGAAGCAAACAATTCACAAACTTAAGAGGTGTTCTTTGAATTTAGTCTGCAACATGTTTCATTTACAACTGAATAGTATGCCAGACCAACTTAGTGAATATAAAGAAATATTAGTAGTTATTTCAGAGAACCAAATGCCTTTATTAAATGTATTTCTGTATGTTTGTCCATTTCAAGGTAAACTACTTTTAAATGAGCATATAGTTCCTATATATATATCTCTAATATCATTAATCAAGCGTCTTTCATTAGAGAACAGTTCACATTTGCTAGTTTAAATTAGAACAGTATTGCTTCCTTCCTTAAAAACAGCAGTGTAATGATTATTCATTGAATAAGTCATGTGATCAGTTGTATTTTCCATAGTATTCATGAATTGTTAGGGTTGATAGCCTGGCCATGTCAAGGACTGCATGTTATCTGGGAGCAGGTAGTTCAGTCAATGGTACTTGTGTGACATAATATCACAGACTGAAGTTCGAGTCTGGCATTGTCAAACATTTCTACTAATAGCATCTTTGAGGTTGCTGAACCTCATTTGCAAGGAAGTATTCTCTTATTCCAGGGTCGATTTACCATGGGGTTAATATATTTAGAACTGCAAAGGAATATGATACAGAAAAACTTACTCTCTTTTAAACTCATTTATGTTTTTATTTTTAGTGATGAACCCTGTTAATTTCCCAGAGCATGTTACCAGAATTTTTTTTACACTTTATATACTGATATGAATCTATAGAAGTATGACTTATGTTTCTTGTTTACCTATGTGCAGCCTGCTTGATACTTTACAGAACATGCAGTGATGATGCACACATTCGTTCAGCAGGAAGTAAACTGTTAATGTTTAGCATCACAGGAAAATTGCTATTTCCAACATCAAGCAGACAATATGCAGGGAAGCAAACTTAAATGAAACACATATATCCTTTGAGCCAGGCAATTATAAATGCAGTTGGAATGTATATGTATGCTGTGGTACTATAACAGTTAAATTCAAATCACAAAACTGAGATGTTTCTTTTAAGAAGTTTCAATAAGCTGTGTTCTCATTTTTCATCTATGTATTAATCCAGTGTGCAGTACATTTTGCAAAAAATATTCTTTTTAAAAGTCTTTTCCATCTGTTGTTATTACTACTGCTTTATATTGTTTGTTTAAACTACACACCCTCAAGAAGTGTAACTATATTCTTTACGGTGCAGGTCAGAAGACCATCCCTCTCTGGAGGTGAGATGTGCAGTAATATATACATTTGTGTTTTGTTTGCATTTATCATATTAAACTCCATGTTTAGAACAAACAAGTGATGCAGCAGTTAGCATTGCTGCCTTATATTGCTTAGTCCTCTATTTTAGTTCTTTCTTGGGGCATCTTCTGTGTAGGTTCTGTACATCCTCCCTGTGTCCACATATGTATATACTGAGGGATCTAGTTTCTTGTTAAAGTCCACTAGATTGCTCATAGGTGTGTGCTATATAATAATGATTATGTGTGAGCATCCTGGGAAGGGTTGGTACCCCATTATTTCTTCTGACTGCCAGAATGGGGCATGTCTACTCACTAACCTTGTATGGGATTAAGCGAGCAATCGAAAAATGAATCAATATTGTGAATAAATATTCTTTAACTCTTATCACTTAAAGCAAACAGTGATAAATGATAAACACACTTATTAATTTTTATTGGTTATGGAATTTCTTTGGCAGTGTGAAGAGGGTTTTTTAATAAATAAATGTAGAACAGATCTCAAATGTAAGTAGATTTAGTCTTCACATATATTAGCATTCAATCTCATAAGTAAGAGAGCTCCCACCAATTAGCTTACCCTAATTCACTATATTATGAAAGAAGTTAAACTGCCTATATGTAAAATCAGCTGTCAGATATGAGATGTTTTCACAAAGAAGACAGGTATTAAATAACCTTTTGAAGACGGGTGTAGCCTAGTCTTTCTGTTCTATATAGTACGTTTTCCTACTCATTCTTTACTAATGTCTAGTCTATGTTTTAGAGATCCTGTTTCTGCAGTAAAAAATAATCTATAAAGGGACTGCAATTCAGATCAATGTTCATTTTTTTTTTTTTTATATTTTAACTGCCAAGAAAATCACTGTGTGAGTGTGCGAAGCGCACCATTCACGAACTAAGGAAGTGTTCTATGAATTCAGCATACAAACATGTTTCATACTTAAATAGAATGCTGGACAATTTTAGTGAAGATAAGGAAGTAATAACATGACTAGAGAGCTCGAGAATATATTTTAAAGCAGTTAGCCGCTAACGGCTCTTTAGAATTTTAAACCGCTAGTAGGCGGATTTTTTTAAAACGTTTTCTCTCACTCATGTGAGAAAATGACAAGTTCAAGAAGTGTTTATTTTAAGACGCATTATAAAAAGTTGGATTTAAATTATTAAAATTTTACCACATTGACTAGTAATCATCATGTTAATAAGTTTGGAATAACACTAACATTTCATTAAGATACTAATGCTCTATTAGTGAGTTTAACTAGAAAAAACTCCAAATAAACTTTTCAATTACATAAAACTATATAACTCAAACACTATAATTCCATCAAGTCCCCTACTATATTATTACATTAACGTATAAATTATGATACTTTTTTTTAAACTATTTATGCGTCTGAAGTGTATTGAACAAGAACTTTGTGAAATAAAGGCTATCTATAAGAATCATACCTTAATTAATGCTTTGAGAGAATTTGTATCACCACTGTTCTTAATATCAGTCTTTTGTTTTTTCTTTCTCACATCAGTCCAAGTATTTTTTCCCGAGGTTCTCTTTAAGGAGGTTGAATTTGACCAATCCATTTCTTCTGGTAGTGAGATTATATTGTTGTTTTTAATGAAGAAAGTGGCTTCTTCGATGTTATTAAAAGTTCTCATGTCATTATTATGATGAATTCTGATTTTGGCAGGGTATACAAATTGTGACTTTATTTTGTTTTTTTTTTTAGGAATTTCACTAAGGGCCAAGCTCTCTTTCTTTGGTCTAAGACTCTTGCTGAAAAGTCATTATCAAATCTTATTTGGGATTGCTTGTAAGTGGACTTTTCCTCCATGCAGATCTCAAGATCAGTTCTTTGTCCATAAAAGACAGAAATTTAACCACTTTAGATCTTGGAGATGACTTAGATGAAACAGGAAGTGGTTTTCTAATGGCCCTGTGTGCTCTTTCAATTCCATAGGATAAGCCCTCTTTCAGCTCTAAGATTTCAGGTAACCAAGAATTCAAGAATGAGATGATGTCCTTTCCCTCGGACTTCTCTGGGATTCCAAAAATTCTTATGTTTGTTCTTCTTTCCCTATTCTTGATATCATCTATTTTGTTTATTAGCCAAGTATTCTGTTGTAGTAGAAATTCACTATGAAGTTCTTCTTTTAGCCTTCCGTCGATATTGTTTAGAGATGTTTTGATGTCTGATATTTTTAGTTGCTTTTGCTGTATTTCCTTAAAGACATCAGTTTGCTTTTGGCAATTTTCTTTAAGGTTTTCTAGGTTTTCAGTAAATCTGTCCATCTTCAGAGACAAATCTTGAAGGGTGGCTGATATCAGTTGGATTTCTCTTTTCAGAGTAGAGTCTGAGTGAGAGTTCTTGGAGTTGCTCATTTCCACACAGCTGAGTTAGTCTTCAGGTTTATTTGACAGGAAAATTTCAAAATTTCTTCTTCAAAATTGGTGGTTCTATTGCTAAGAGTTTCTCATCTAAGATTTATCAAGAATTATTTGATAAGATTTTCCTGTTATTTCTAGTATGAATATGTGGAGCTCAAAAAAATTGCTGCTTTCAGTTAGGCATTAGGCTCTGCCCCAGCCATTTGACTTCTTTTTCACTCTAGATTACTAGAAGGTACATCTTGCATCAAAGCTAGAGGTTGAACTGCTTTTTGCTGAACAGCTACAGAATTCTTCACAACCAGTGTCTCTCTCCTCTTTACCTATTCTAGCTGATTTTCTTTCAGGTTCTCCTAGTTTCTTTTTTGCTGGCATCCAGGCAATGTACTTACTAGCCAGTAGATGTACTTTACTCAAGCTTACAGTATCACTGGCTATTGCCTCTTGGTTTCTGTTTTCACATTGAGAGAGCTGAAGTTAAGCTGCTGATCAGTGTGCAGCCATCTTGGAAGTCCAACCAAAGTAATTTTTGATGCAGAACAGGCTAAGGAGGAAATACAAACACTTGTCCAACAATAATTTGAGCCATCAAGCAGAAGTGGCTCTGCTACTCATTCTTTTGTTAGTAAAGCACAAGAAGAAACCTTGCCAGTGAATTATTTTCCATTGTCACAAAAGAAATGCTTGAGAAGCATAAAAGCACTGGAATTGACTAGAAGAATTGTGAGTACCTTGGAAATGAACCAGAGTCTGGAGTTGGGAGCTGGGAATGAACAGGAAAAAGACCAGCAACACAGAAATTAGGGAACAAATATGAGACTCCAGTGTATTAATTACATTTGTGAAATATGGCTGTATAAGAAAAAAAAATGGAAAGAGTGGACTTTTGTTGACTTCATTAAATGTACAGGGAATTGAAAGGCATTTGCTCACTTCATGTCATTAATGTTTGGAAGGAAACTGAGGGGAGGAGAAGAGGAAAGTAAAATATAATGAGTACATTTCTATTCCTAACAGTACTTCTATGAAATTTCTACATGATATAAATGACATGCTTTATAGTAAACCCTTTTTAGTTCTTGTATGTGATAAATATACTAAAGTAAGCAGATGTCTTTTTTCTTTCTTCTTTTGTAGTACTAAAATATAGGCATTACAATGCAAAAAGAGAACAGGCTAGACAAAACATGTTTAAGTCAGTAGGCTGCAATCTTGTGCTGTTGAGGTGGGGAATGAGATGCAAAAGTACAGATTGTGCTCTGTGTAGAGCTGATATGTTTTCTCTTACTTTTTCCATAGGTTAATGCCTGGAATAAGACCATTGGCTTAATCTAAAAACAAGTTTAAGTGGAAACAAATAAGAGAACACTGAATTTAATGAAAAGCTTTCCTTTAGTAATAAATGTTTCAGCGTGTCTTTAGAAGCCTGCAGCTGAGGGCTAGTTTTTTTCTATTGTTTCTATGGGGACAAGCTAGTTACGGGGAAAAAAAACAAGTACTATTTCTTCAAGGTTAAAAGTTAATGTTTTCTGAAAGCCTGCAAATTGTTTTTTCTCATCTGGGAGGGGAATAAAAATAAAAAAGTAAACAGACACTAATTACATTAAGTAGAAGCACAGACAATAACATGTATCTTAGCATGGATAACCTCAACTTTAGGGTAAGAATTGTGTTTGCAGCTGTCTATTTGAGATAATTGCTCCTATTAATATGGTTAAACATTATTTGAAGATGTTCATAGTTTTGTGTGCTTCTATTAACAGGTTATGGAGAGGTTGTGGTGTGTGTTTATTTTTCTGTTTGAGGCTTTCATTAAAACAAAAAGTCATGTAAAATGTTACATGGGTTCCAATGAAGAGGATGACAAAAAAGGATTAACCTGCAAACAATTAGCTGGTGCATGAATCACAAAAGCTGGAAATAAGACATTTAAGAAGCTGCCATATGTAATAGTTGGGAATGATCATTCCTTACCATAATGGTGACAATTTCCATATTATCTTGGAATGTGAATGGTATCATACAAATAGACAAGAGGGAAAGATAATTATATTAAGAAATGTAGAGTGAAAGTAGCAATGCTAGAGAAGACACGTTTACAAAGGTCTGAGCATATGAATTTCATAAAGAAAGGATTTCATAATGGATATTCTGCACATTATCAGGGACAAAGGTAAAGATGAGTGCTTATATTAATTGCTAGAGAAGCTCCAGTAGGCCTAGAAGAGGAAAAAAGATAATAGCAGATTTGTAGTAGTAAGGGGCTACTGGCAAGAGAAGGGGGTTACAATGGCATGTATTTACATTCCAACTAAAACTATTTTGGAGCTGAAAAAAACTGGGGAGATATAATCAGCTTTCAGCAGGGAATATTACTTATAGGTGGTGACTAGAATTTGACTGGCAACAATGAGGATGTATCAGGGGGCTAGAAGGAAAAATGTAAGAAAAGAGTGCAATTTTCTAAAATGTAATTATGAAAATATTTGGTATGGAAAATGTGAATTCATTAGTAGGAACTCAGAGAATGTACATATTACTTCCCAAGGTACAATAACTGGGCTGAACTTGACAGAAATTATAAATCACCAGAACATGTGCATTTCATTTTGAACTTTGATACACATCCAATAATTATTTCAGATTATGTGCCAATAATTAGTAAGATAAAAATACAGGATAATGAAGTAAAGTTGAGCACTGGCACTTCTCCACTTATCTGTTAAAAAGAGAGGAATTTAAGGAATGGGTAGTGGAAATTATCAGTGAGTTATTAGGGAAGATAGAAAGTACTCCAGTAGTTATGGCTAGGGAGTGTGATAAAAAGAAAGTGGAGTTTAACAATGGGGTAGAAATAAAAGAACAGATCTGGTTGAGAAGTAATTTAGAGGGGCTGACAAAGGCTAAAGTGTTACAAAATAAGAGGAACCACATAGCACAAGGAAAAGTCACAATTGCAGAGTACTAAAGAGAAAATAAGAGAATACCTGGATAATGTGCATGAGTTTAGACAGATTGTTCTTAAGCAACTGTTTTTTTTTATATGCATATGTTTAGAAAGATTGCTGTTATGCAACTTTTTTTTTTTATCAGTAGTCTAGGGTACAAAACTTCTGGCACAACATGGGCAATGAAAAGTAGAACAGATTGTTGCGAAACTTAGGGAGCCTATACTTAAAAAAAAAAAAAAAATCCTGCAGAAGTATTAGAAATATTTTGCAAATTTTATGAATTTTTTTTATAAATCAGAGAAGTGTAAATCAAGAAAAAGCACAAATAAAAATATTTATGTAAGACTTAAATATGCTAAGGTTAGAGGTAGATGAGAGGCTCAACAACTAATAGGTAAACAAGAGGAGAGGTGATAAAAATTGTGATGTATAATCAATCTGCAGGAAAGTTTCCAGGAATAGATGGCATTCCAGTGAAAGTTTGGAAGCTAGGAGAAAGTGATAAAGATCTGGAAGGGTTTGTTTAACAGTATTTTCAAAGGGGGGGCGGGTGGAGGCAGCAACATCCTGGGGGAAAAAAGCCTTGCTGGTATACATGAAGATGGTAAAGAGCCATCTGATCAAGTTTCATATAGGCCCATTTCAATTTTAAACCATGGTTATATGGTGTTTATGTCTAGAATTGGTAAAATAATATCAAATATAATGCAAAAATTGATAGATATGACCAATATGGCTTTGTGGAGGGGAAGCAAACATTTGACACCAGTAACAGGACAATGATGATCCAGTGGCAAGCAGAATGTAAGAAAATACTGGAATTACTTATGCATCTTGATGTTGATAAAGCATTTGACAGAGTAAGTTGGGATTTTATGAGTAAGGCAATAACAAAAGCATTTGCATTTCTTGATACAAGATTAATTAGAAGTATGTATATATATAATGACCAGAGACAAAAATCAAGGTGTGAGATTTCCTCTCTGACAATTTTTGTCTGAACAGAGGAATCAGGCAGGGGTGTCCTTTTTACCTTTTGCTATTTGCATTGTATTTAGAACCAATGGCAAAGAAAATAAAGGACTCAGAAATTCAAGGATTTCATTGATATGTTCAAGAAATGTTGGCCTTATTTGCAGATAATATTTTGTACCTAATGGAACCAGAAAAGGACATCTCAGTACTGTAGAATATTTTGAGACCGTTCCTTTTTATACAAAATTAATGAAGATAAAACAAAGGCTATAGCTAAAAACTATGCATCTATGCGTGAATTTGTTCAGCAATACATATACTTACTGGTATATGGTAACAGGAAGTATTTAGGCGTATGGATTAAAAAGGTTTCAGTTATGGCAGTTAAGCATATGTTGAAGAGACTAAACAAACACCAATATAAAAACTGGAAGCTCTTGCCTATGGATATGGATAGATAGCAAGATGCAAGCAGTAAAAAGGTTTTTAGTCCCTTTAGTTTTAAACACAGGCCAGGCAATTTTTTATCAAACAGAGAAGTTGTGGATCATAATTAATAAAAGAGTTGAAGGATTTTATTTCGGAGGGGAAGAGGACAAGAGTCAAGTGGGATAAGCTGACCACACCATTAGAAGAAGAAGGTTTAGGATTACCTTATTTAAATGGATATTTTAGAGCTACACAGTTAAGGGTCATATGCATAACACAAGCCAAAAGCTACAATTCAAAGTGGAAAAGGATGATGGTAAAGTAGGTGGGTGATGTGTAATTCAAGGAATAAGTAAAGAATGAGATTGTGGACACAAATCCAGAATATTAAATTCATAAAGTAGCAAAAAGTATACTAAGAACAAAGCCAACACAAAAATGGAGAAAGGAGATTTTGCCAATAGGGATGACTGCAATTAAGGGTACAGTGAATAGACAACAGGCAGATTAATTTACTGGAGGAAGATGACAAAGGAATTAAGATACTGGGAACAAATAGAGAAATAATGGTAATAGAATGGAAAGAGGACAAGACGACATTTGGATTGCAAGCTACTGATTGCCTTCCCTACCAGGAATTAATATCAAAGTATAGACAAAGAGAAAGGGTAGGGGAATCTTAATGAAAGGTCTACACTGGTTGAGTTTCTAATTAAATCTAGCTGCTGTTAAAAGGAATAATTAGTAGGTCATATAAAATATTGCATGATAACTATAGGTATCAATTAGAGGAGGTCAAAAAAGACTGGGAAGTGATATTAGATATGCAATTCACAAAGAAACATATAAGATTTAGGATTTTTGCTTGAAAGTGTTTGCAAAGATACTTTTATTCCCCAAGCAAATTCCAAATAATTTTTCCTCAGGTAGATAGCAAATGTTGGATGTGTGATGGGAAAGAAAGACATAACTGGGAACATATGTTTTGGGAGTGTAATGAGTTGCAAGACTTAAAATTTCCTGCAGAGTGCTCTGTCAGGAATACAGGGTGAGCAAATGATTGTAATCAAGAAAACTATTTTTTGAGCTGAGTTACAGTATTTGAATTGCCTAGACATAGTAAGGCCTAGTTAAGTTTAATTCTGGTGGCTGCTAAATAAGCAATTACTAGAAAATGGAAATCAAAATCTAGACCAACTATACTTGAAGTAGTGAATAACTGTAACAGAGATAAAAGGAACAGGAAGTGGGATTTTTAGAAAATGGTAGGCGTAAATTACATAGAAAAATGGAAATTGTGTGAACAGTTCATGCAGAAAAATGTTTTGAAGGAGGAATGAGGTTTAAGAGAAGGTAGGAATTGAATAATTTAGATTATGTGATGTATACAGCAATAGATGTGAATTATATTTATACAAATGCAAGTATGCCTATGTCACAAGTGAAAACTGAATAAAGATGCTTAAAAAATGACTGATCATCCAAGAAAAAAAATATTCTGAAGGCAGCTGGATACAGCAGTTTGAATCTTGCACCTGCCTCGTGATATTCCCTGATTGGTGGAAACAATTGTTTCTCTTTTGCCTGGTGTACAGTAAATAATAATTTTCCACAAATACTCTTGTCTCCAACTTTTAATACTTTGCCCTTTTTTATCAGCTTTGTAGAGATAATACTGTTGTGTAAAATCTTACCATAACGGTAGATGTCCTTCCCTTCACTGTTGCAGTATTCCTTACATTAGGGATCCCCTACCAAAGGACAGCCCAATGCCCAGACAGTATACCAAAGCCTTAGGTTGTTATAGGGATGTTGTATATCACACAGTTGTTTCCTGCTTACAGCTTAGGCCATAAAGGTGACATATGGACATACCTTCCTCAGAACTGAAAAACCCCAAGAGGAACAACTGTTGAAGGAGTAAAGGAGGAACATGCATGCAGAAGGAAAAAAGGGAGAGGAGGGAAGGAATGAGTACTGCAACAGTGAAGGGAAGGACATCTACTGTTATGGTAAGATTTTACACAACTGTACTTTGTCCTTCAATATCACTGTTGCAGTATTCATTACATTAGAGAGAGTACAAAAGCTCAAAAGGAAATAAGGGGAAGAAGGTTCAGGTAGGATAGCCCTGGAAACCATATCCAACTAATAATGCTTGGTAAAAGTATGCACAGAAGTCCATGTAGCTGCCTCAAGGATAGAGTTGGTACCCAATCCTTTGAGAAAAACACCAAAAGTCATCACAGCCCTGTTAGAAGGAGCCTTAACAGAAGAAAGGCTTTTCCTATAAAAAGGTTAGCAAAAGGAAATGGCCTTAAGAGATCCAGGAAGAAATAGTTTGCTTAGAAACAGCCAAACCTAAAGACCTAGGATGAAAGGGAAAAAAGTTGCTCAGATTTACGAATGGCTTTAATTTTATCCAAATAGTATCAGAGTTGTCTATGGAAATCCAAGGTGTGAAGAGCCTTCTCACTAGCAGACTGTGGAGAAGGAAAAAAAATGAATAGACTGATTAAGAGATAACTTCTTAACCACCTTGGGCAAAAAAGATTAGCATGAAGAGACACCCTGTCCCTACAAAAATTAAAAAAGGAGGAACAGCCATTAAGAGCCTGAAGCTCAGAAACCCTTCTGGCTGAAGTAAGGGCCAATAGAAGAACAATGTTTCAAGTACAATGCTTAAAGGAAGCTGAAGCTGCAGGCTCAAAATGAGCCAGAGTCAATTTCTCAAGAATAAAATTAAAAAAATTAAGGTCCCAGGAAGGAGGAACAGGCTCACCGGGAGGCTTAATATGAAGGATGCCTTTAAGGAATTCTTTGACCTTAAATCTAGAAGGCAAATGAGGAGTCAAAGGCATAAGCAAAACAGCTGAATGGTGGGCTTTGACTAAAGAATAAGCCAACCCAATATTGAGCAATTCACACAAATAAGACAGAACCAAAGGAATTTCCATAGAAAGTGGATTCAGGTTATGAGCAAGAAACCAAACAGAAAATGTCTTCTATTTGGATAAATAAGATTTCCTGGTAGTGGGCTAGCTGGCATGCTCAGAAAAAGGCACCTACGAGAGATCACAACCTTATCATCCACAGTGTCAATTGAAGAGTGGACAAGTGTGGATGGATAAGAAAATCATTGTCTTCTGTGACTAAGTCCAACCTGTAAAGTAAGTTGTGGTGATTGTCCTTGGCAAGGTGCAGAAGATGGAACCAATGCTGTCTGGGACAAAAGGGAGTCACCAACATTTTGGGAGACTCCTGATCTATCTTGAACAGAACCTTTGGTATGAGAGGAAGGGGAGGGAAGGCATAAAGAAATATCCCCTACCAAGAGAAAGAGAGGGTGTCCACACTCCATGCCAGAGGACTGTGAACTCTGATGCAAAAGAGGAAGTTGTTTGTTCAGAGAGCAGGCAAAAGTATTTACTTGAGTATCTCACTGGTGGACAATATCTAGAAACACATCTCTGTGAGGCATCTACTTGTGAGTCTGTGTTATGGACCTGCTCAAAGAGTCTGCCATTATGTTCTGTTCTGAAGGAACATAAACTGCCTGAAGAGTGACCTGATACTGGACAGCAAGATTCCAAACCTGAATAGCTAATCTGCAGAGGAGGTAAGATCCTGTCCCTCCCTACTGATATACAATGGCACAGTGGTATTGCCTGTAAAGACCTTGAGAGGACCTGGGAGAAACAGGGAATGAAATGCCTGAAGAGCAAGGAGTGTTCTCATCTCCTTGATATTGATATGGTCTGCCCTCTGCTGAACTGACCAAAGGCCATAAACCTACACAAGACCAAAAGAAGCTCCACATTCTAAGTCTGAGGCATCCAAAAACAGTTCCTGATGGGAATAGGAGCTGTAAAGGAAGGCCCTGGTTGAGAGACAGCTAATGAATCCAACACTGAACCTCTAGCTTGAGACATGGAAGAGGAGGAATTAGAAAATCCAGAGGATAAGAATGTTGAAGCCAGATTGACTTCAGGAACCACTGAAACTTCCTAATGCGGGGCCTGGTTAGAGGAAGTATAGGGATAGTGGATGCCATGTAACCCAGGGCCCTGAGGTACTCCCCTTGGTCAAAACAGAGACCAAAAGGGACTGAAAATAAGCTATTAGAGACAGCATTGGGAGGTGACAGGGACAGTCTTGAGCCTAAAACCTAGAAAACCATAGTCCTGAGAGAGACTCAAAAAAGATTTTTGGAAATTTATAGTAAACCCCAGGCTTTGCAGGAGGCAAAACAGCATAATGAAGGTACTGCAGCAGGGTTCCCTAACAGGAAGCCTGAATGAGCAGATAGGGTAAGGAAACTTTTTAATCCCTCTCATCTTGCAGAAGACAATCACAGGAGCAAGGCATTTGGTAAAGTCCCTTGGGCTAGTAGAGAGACCAAAGGGCAAAGCAGAGAACTGAAAATCCAAGGAAGAAGCAGAGAAACACAAAAACGTCCTGAAAAGGGGATGAATAGAGATGTGAAGGTAGGCATCCTTGAGATCTAGAGAGACCAGGAAAGCCTGATGAAGGAGAAGAGCTGGGAAAGATCCAGGATGGGTCTCCAGGTGCTTTCCTTCTTTCTTGTGGACCTAAAACATCCTTGGATAGAACCCCTTCCCCCTGTGAAGAGCAGAGACTGCTTGGATAGTGCCCTAAGACAAAAGACTCTGCAGCATATCTGGAAAAAAGGGTAGTTGTTTCTGAGAAGGTTGAGGAATGCCCAGAAAAGGAGGAAGGGATTTCCATACCATAAAATACCCCTGATGAATGATGGACAGAACCCAAGATTCCCGAGTGATTCCTACCAATTGTGAAGGGACAGGGAAAGAAGGAAAAACAAAGGAACCTGACTGAGAAGGGAGGGAAGAAAGTAGTCGGACAGAATCTGGCTTGGCTGAAGGAGCCTTCTGAGTAGGAGGAGTCTGAGTAGACTTGACAAGAGGAGCCCTCTTAGAACTCTTTTTACCCTTAAGAAGAGGGCAAGACTGTCTGTGGACAAAGGCAGCCTTGGAAGGATAATTCCTCTGAAATTTGGGAACAAGGAAACAAAAATGTGTTTCAGTTCCTGCATGGCCATACCCTTCTCTTGAAGAGACTTAAAAAGGTCAGCAGATGCAGAACCAAAGAGATTTTTATTGTCCAGAGGAGCATCTATCAATAAGGCAAAGCCAGGAATAATGCCTAAGGACAGAACCATAGGCAGCAACTGTAGAAGAGGCATCAGCTGCATCATAACTGCATTTAGTGGAATGGTGGGCCAGCTGAGAGGAAGAACCCAACAAAGAGAGGGCTGAAGCTTTCCCATACAAGTTTGGAAGGTGTGAAACAACTTGAAAGGTCTGAAAAAGGGCCAAAACATACCTGGTCATATGGGTCTGGCAATTCACAGCCTGAAAAGCTAGAGTAGCAGTAGTGTATACCTTTTTGCTCTACCTTTCCATGGCTCAACTGTCCTTGTCAGAAGAAAGCACTTTAGAAGAGGGCGAACGCTTATCAGAAGAATCAGAAAACAGAGGGGTCAGCAGAAGGACACTTGTAAATAAATTTACAATCATTAGGCACCTTATAAAACCTATAAGGCTTCTTAGGAGCTGGAGGATGGGAATCAGCAGCCTGAGAAGCTGCAGAAAAAGTGTGCAACAAGACAGCAAGAACAGAAGGAACAGCAGAGGGCTCAGGAGACTCCATTTGAAGAAGTTCATAGTATTTCTTCTGAATGTCAGTAACCTGGCTAAAATCCCATTTAAAAACTCCATCATACAGGAAACAGTATCCCCAAAGGAAATCTCCTCAAAAGGAGAATTTGGACTGATGGGAGTCTTTTTCCTAAGAACCATAATCCAAGGGAGAGGGGATCTGGGAGGAATAGACCAAAGACTCTTCTTCAGAATTTGCATCCTCATCAGAAGAGTCCTGTTCCCTAGGCCTCTTAAGGGGAGTACAAGACCAAAGGGAAGCAGGAACAGAGACTCCATGAGGGGGCTTCAAGGCCTTAACAGCATTAAACAACCAGTGTGAAATCCTGCCATTCACACTGAGGATCCTTAGGAGCAGGGTAAATATGCTTAGACTTCTTCTTTTTCAAAGGAACATCCACCCTAAACATCTTAGAAGGTTCAGACCCCTGCAGATAATCAACATAGTGGGAATTTTATCCCTAACCAGAATCTGAGGAACACTGCTAGACCCCTTCATATATAATCAGCTGTGGTTCCCCCTGAACATCCAAAATGGATGTCTGCAGAGTCTCTTAAGATGTGCAAGAAGCTGGATCCATGCTGGCCAGAGGAATCTGACTGACAACCCAGGTGATCCTCTGGACTTTCATCAGCCTGGAGGTGATACAGCAGAAGAATCTGACCAAACTTCTTTGGCCTTCTCCACTGTAGATCAAAGTGCAAGGTGTGTGTGCTATATCTTTAAGAAGCATGCAAGGCTGTACATGCATGTATAAATCCCAGACATGTGCAATCCCTAGTGCCATTTTGAAGGAGCAATGAGAGAGTGAGCATGCATGATCATAGTTGTTAGTTTGTATATAAATTACATAAGTTAGTCAGTAAAGCCTCTATAGTGATGCGTTTCTATAAAATAAAGCTGCTTGAACAGAACCCATGAAGACTCTTCTATTGTTTCCTAGATAGGAGAGTGGCATGGTGTCAGAAGTGGGATCAAAGAGAGGAGAATATTTGGAGCCATGAGGTGCAAAGACGACAGTAAAGTTAAAACTGAGAGAAAAGAGCACAAACATAGCCAAAAGGAATCAAAGGTAATGAGAAATAGCACAAACTATTTATTTGATACAAAAGACAAAAAGGGGGCATTATGAGGGCAAAAACCATATTATCAGGCAAGCAGAAAGTAAGAAAAGTTTAACTAAAGAAAATGTTTAAAATAAAACTATTTGACGAAGTGATTAACAGAAAAGCAAAAACAAATATGTTTAAAGCAAAAACGAATATGTTTAAAGTAAAATAAGCATTTTGAAGGCAAAGCTGGGCATGTTTAGAGTAAAACAAGCACAAAAAAGTACATTGGGCATGAAAAGGGCTTAAACGAGCAAAACAAATATAATAAGGGCACATTAAGCAAAAATAAAGCAAGACAAAAGTATGTGTTTAAGCCCTTTTCATGCCCAATGTACTTTTTTGTGCTTGTTTTACTCAAAAACAAGCACAAAAAAAGTACATTGGGCATGAAAAGGGCTTAAACGAGCAAAGCAAATATAATAAGGGCACATTAAGCAAAAATAAAGCAAGACAAAAGTATGTGTTTTGGCAAAGTGCTGTGTTTGGGCATAACTATGACTTCGTACTGTATCAAGGGCATAACTAAAGTTATTCAAAGGACCTCAAAATGTGTAAAAGTGTTTACAGTGCGTGCTTATTACTGTGCATGTATTTTGAAGAGTTTGTGTGCAAAGTGCAACTATTTTGTGAAATTCAAAGTATAGCCATTTCGAAAAGTTTCTTGTGTTGGGTGTGTTTATTCGCAAAGTGCCAACATTACAAAGTGCTTCTTGTACTGTAAAGAGTTGCCTAACAAGGTACCACCATTTTGGAGACATTTCAGTGTGCTGTATGCAGTTATTTGAAAAGTGCAATTACTTTGAAAAGTTACTGAATTAAGGCAACAGGTGTTTGATTTATTCGCAATGTGTAGTTACTTGACATGTTTCTTACACTGATGAGGTGTTTTCTTGCAAAAGACGACATTACAAGAGTATTACAGTGCTTGTGAGTTATTCAGTCACATCGTAAAGTCATTGAATGTCTCTTAAAATGATGGTAAATTACTACCTTTTTCACCTTTCCAATGATATTACAAAAGTATCAAAGAACCTGAAAAGTTCATTTCACAAAGTCCAGTTATTTGAAGGTACTACGAGTTTGCTCATTCTCATAATTCCAAAAAGCCCAAAAGGTATAAGCTCAAAGCACACAGGCATTGGACAATTAGTGGCATTAGTTTCTGGCATACGTGCATGTGTATATGTTTGTGGTTATTTGCAAAACTCTTTGCTGGTATGTGTTAATATGGCAGACAGATTTTGAAAGCCCCTACCACTTCTATTTGATCAGAATATTACAGAAAATTGGAGAATATTTGAGTAAGAGTAAAATAGTTTTATACAAGGAGCTTATGCGTACAGAGATGCATGCACAAGGTCATTCATTTTACTAAACCTAGCAGGGTCAGAGGTCATAGAGAGTGTTCATTTGTGTATGCACCAGCAGTCTATGCAGAAGGTGCAGACCATCATATTGTTGCACAAGCTGCATCAAGGGAAGACCCAGAATGTTTAAAGTGCAAGTTCAGTGAAATGTGCAACTCCCAGATGAATATTAAATTAGAGAGGCATTTGTTTTACACAAGAGATCAGAAACCAGGGGAAACATTTGCATTATATAACTGACTTGAGAAACAGAGCTAAAACATGTTGGTTTGGTGATTTAAAAGATGAGCTGATAAAAGAAAGGCTTGTATGTGGTATTAACAGTGCTGCTGTGAGAAAAAGTTTACTTCATGACAGTGATTTAACATTGAGCAAAGCCACAGAGATTTGTCAAATCCATGAGGTGACAGAAAAACACACAAGTATGCTTGCGATTGACAAGAGATTGGTTTCAGTTGGCTCCAGAGCAAATGTAGACAGTATGCAACACGTGGCAAACAAGAGCAAGCCTAAGCACGTGGCAGCTACAGGGTTTCCAATGAAGCCAAATGGCTTTCCAGAAGGTTCTAAGAAAGGTGCAAGGTCCAACACCAGCTCAGTGTAGTATAAGCATGAATCAGTAAAACCCAAGTCTAGCTTTATTGTTAACTGTTGCAATTGTGGTGTGAATCATGAGTCTAAAAGAGAAGTGCTTAGCATTTTGTCAGCAATGTCACAAGTGTAAAAAATTTAACCATTTCCAAAAGTTTTGCAAATCATGTAAGCTCCACACAGTTGTAAAGAAAGGTCACACAAAAAAGCAAGTTGATCAAGTAGAGCTGAAGCAGTCAGCTTTCTATACAGACGGTGTATCTGTGCTTGGTGAAAGAACTGATGCAGTGAATTTATTAACAAGAAGTGAAGTGTTTCATACTTCCCGGATTAATGGAAAATCCAGAGAGCTCAATGTAGACAGTGGTTCAAAATGTAACGTTATATCAGCAGACACATTTGTTAAAGTGAGAACTAATGAACAACTCAGTGTAACCAGTAGTGCAAGACTTGTTGCTTATGGAGGTAAAGAAATTCAAACTGAAGGTTCAGTGATGCTTTCATGTTATTTGGCTGAGAACTGTTACAACTGTTGCAACTTGTTATTCTATGTAGTCCAAAGACCAGTGCAATCTTTATTTGGTCTCAAAGATAGTTTAAGAATGAATCTTTCTTTTGCTAAAGTTCATCACATAAGTGCATTTCCAAGTTCCAATTTTTCCGAAGCCATTTTCTCAGAGTATGCTGATGTTTTCGATAACAAGTTAGGCAAACTTCCAGTTGTGTATTCCATTAAGTTAGACCCAGAGGTCACTCCAGTAGTCAGACCAGCAAGAAGAGTTCCAATAGCTATGCAAGATAAATTTGTCTCAGTTGGACAAAATGGTACAGCAAGGTGTGATTTGTCCAGTCACAGAACCAACTGAATGGGTGCCATCCAAGGTAGCCACTCTCAAAAAAGGCTCAGATGAAATCAGAATATGCATTGACCCAAGAGATCTGAACAAAGCATTAAAAATACTATATCATCCGATGCACACAGTCGAAGAAGATGCAGCTCTAATACCAAATGGCACTGTATTTTCTGTTTTGGATGCAGAGAGTTCATTTTAGCAAGTGATGCTTGATCACAAATCCTCATTTCTAACTACTTTTGGTACCCCACTTGCCAGATAGATTTCTAAGGATGCCATTTGGAATAAATTCTGCAAGTGAAGTGTTTCAATGTGCAACAGAGCACATTTTTTTCAGGTTATCCTTGTGCCATAACAGTAGATGATCTATTGTTTGCAGTCAGTGGTGAATCAGAGCATGACAGAAACCTCAAGAAAGTTCTAGACAGAGCACGTGAATTAAACCTGAAGCTCAATCCTCTGAAATGCAAATTCAGACTTCCAGAAGTGACCTACTTAGGACATTTGTTTACAAACACAGGCTTGAGACAAGACTCAACCAAGCAAGCAGCTATTTTTGAAATATCACCAGATAATGTACAAGCTTTACAGCGTTTGCTGGGCATGGTCAACTATTTAGGCAAGTTTATACCAGATTTCAGTGAGATGACAGCACTAGAAGGCATTTGAAGAACTTAAGCAGAAAATTACAACCCCCCCACCTACATTAAGATACTATGATGTGAATAAACCAGTTACTCTGATGCTTCAAAATTTGGTCTAAGCACAGTTATACGTTAAGAGGGCAGACCAGTAGCCTATGCATCTAGAACACCAACTCAAACTGAGATGCAGTATGCTCAGATTGAGAAGGAGCTTTTGGCAATAGTATTTGCATGTTCCAAGTTTCATGATTATATTTATGGTCGAGCTATTCAGATTGAAACTGACCACCAACCTCTAGTTACTATTCTAAAGAAGCCTATGTATTCTGCTCCAGTGAGATTACACAGAATGATGCTCAAATTGCAAAAGTACAATTTCAAAATGGTCTACACAAAAGGCAAATTGCTCTATCTGGCTGATACCTTATCCAGATCACCCAGAAATATGACAGACCAGCTTGATGCAAAGAATTTTGCCTTTGATGTGATGTCAGTGCATAATATTTCCACACTAGACTTGATGAGTTAAGAGATAACATTCAGACTGATCCAATTTTACAGAAGCTCAATCACTATATTAATGTTGGATGGCCATCAAAGCAATCTAGTTTTCACCTGAAGTGCAAATGTATTTTCCTTACAGAGATGGCTTGTTAATGGAAGATGACATTATTTTCAAAGGTCCTGAAATTGTTGTTCCTGCTTCCTTACAAGAATATATCCAGATTTTGCACCGTGGTCACCCAGGATCCACATCCCCTAAGAGAAGAGCAAGAGAATTAGTATTTTGGCCTTCATTACCAAGAGACATTGACGGAGTTCTTTCTTCTTGTTCAGTATGCAATAGTACTAGATCGCATTTGCAAAGAGAACCACTTCAGCTAAGTCCAGTTACTGTACTACCTTGGTCTACTGTGGCAACAGATATCTTTGAGTGGAACAATCAACACTACTTAGTTTTGATACTCTTTTTCGAATTGGTTTGAGATTGATCTACTACCTAACCTAACATCAAATGTTCTTATGCAGTTAAAACATAATTTCTCAGTTCATGTAGTCCACATAACCATTTTTCTGACAATGGTACTCAATTCACTAGCCAGTTACTTCGGAAATTTGCAAAAGAATGGGACTTTGTACATGTCACTCGTAGTCCTGAATATCCTCAGTCCAATAGTCTAGCTGAATGTGCAGTGCAGAGTGCGAAGCAATTACTGATACATCAAAGCGTGCCAATACCGATGTGTTCTTGAATTTGCTTAATCTCAGAAACATACCCAGTGATGATATTCTTGGCTCACCTGCTCAAAGACTTCTTTCCAGGCAAACTAGAACTATGTTACCTATTACTTCCAGTTTGTTGCAGCCTAAACCCAAGAACAATAAAACTACCGAGGCTCAATTATTTAAGAAGCATAATATCCAGAAATCTAGTTACAAGAGATCAAGATTACTTCGTCTGTTCAGGGTAGGAGAGACAGTATGAATTCAAACAAAAGGTTTTCATCGAACAGGACAGATTACAGGTATCTGTGCCGAGCTGAGATCCTACTTGGTAGATTCTGAGGGTGTGGAGCATTGGAAGAACTACAGACATTTTCCTGTACCAGAGTCATCATCATTGCAATCATATTGTTTCTGTGATGCAGATTCCAAATCAAAGAGTGAATCAGACACTGTTTCCAGACCAGAATATGTTCAAAATTCTGATTCCATTCCAGAAAGTGATTTGAACATTTCACAGGTCAACCATTTTGCAGAAACTGTTCCAGCTGCTAAATCTAATTCCCAGTTTTATGTCACACAATATGGATGAGTATCTAAGCCTAGTGTGAAATATGCAGCAACGTGGACTTGATTGTATATAGATAGGTAAGGGGGTTAGGAGGGTGGCCTAATGGTTAAGGTTTTTGCCTTACAAACACAAGGTGCAGGGTTTAAGTCTCACAAGGTCTAATTAGCTAGGCTTAAAATGGCTCTCAAGGGCAGTTAGCTTAGTACTAACCTATGTGTATTTAGTATTGTAAGGATTACTGTGATCTCTGCATGTCAAATAGTCTCATAACAATCGTATGATCTATTTCTCAAAGAGGCAGGATGTAGATCAGAGTGCAAGGTGTGTGTGCTACATCTTTAAGAAGCATGCAAGGTTGTATGCGCATGTATAAATCCTAGACACGTACAATCTCTAGTGCCATTTTGAAGGAGCAGCCAGAGAGTGAGCATACATGACTGCAGTTTGTTAGTTTGTATACAAGTTACTTAAATTAAAGTCAGTAAGCCTCTATAGCGATGTGTTTGTATAAAATAAAGCTACTTGAACGGAACCGATGAAGACTTTTCCATTGTGCCCTAGACAGGAGAGCAACATCCACAGACAGCTGACCCTCAGGCCAGGACAATTCCGCCCATAGATCTCAACCTTTCATCTCCAAAATGAGGAACACGATTTCTGATCATTTTTAACAAATGGGCAAAATGTACAGCACTTACTAAAAGCTTACTAACAACTTCAACTAGGAAGCTCATAGGATAGTTAAAATGTGGTATTTTTACATATACAATAGTTATTTTAATAAATTAATATGATTCAATCCTATTTACCATGGATGCCAGTTAAAAACATTTGCTAAAACTGAATGTGTGACAAACTTTTCAGTGTGAAACTATGAGGAACATGAACTTAAGACTCCAAATAAGGAACATTTTTTGTAATGAGGTACACTTGAGAGCTATGATTCTGTCATTGTATCCTCAGCCAACAATTTATGATGTTGGTTCTACAGGTAAATAGACAGGGAAAAAAGACAACTAAGCAAGGTTTTACTGACAAATGCATGAAAATGGAACAAGACATATGGTTGTGAGAAGCACCTAAACAAAATAAACACTACCCGTGACAGTCCTTATGGGGAATCTGTCTCTCAAACTGGCATTTCCCCTTTCTGGATGACATGTAACCCTTCAACAGAAAAATAAGATAAGAAACTCCCCCAATGGGTCACTTATCTAAAATGCCTTGGCAACCAGCAAATGAAAAAGCATTCAGACTGGTGGCAAAGTTGTTCTGAGGAAAGTACATCTATATGTCACATTTATGCCCTATGCCATGAGCAGGGAGCATGCACGTAACATATGATGTCCCTATAACAACATAAGGCTTTGGTATACTGGCTGGACATTGGGTTGTCCTTGGCAGGCAATCACTAATGTAAGGAATATTGCAACAGTGATATGGAAAAACAGCAACTTTTTCTGCTGGTAAGTTTGCATCTTTATTACTACAGGTCTTGGCCGATTTCTCATGGCCAGATTGGGAGCTTACACACAGTGTGCCCCTTTCAATTAACAGTTCCTGATGTGGAATATCAGTGCAGTTGCTTATTTGTGCCTTCAGAACATTAATGCAGTCTGTTCCTCCTAGTTTCTCTGGTACAACAGAAAATCTCAAATTTTGCCTATGTACTCTATCCTCTAATTCTACCAGTTTTTTTTAAACATCTCTTCTTAAGCATTCTCGTATTCAGCCAGCCTTTTCTTCATTTCAATCTCTGATTTTTGCACTTTTATCAGTCTGTTTAAAGCTTCTTCCATTGTTTCCAGCCTTTTGATATGAGTTGACATAATCAGCTCTGAGCACACATTTGACTTATTTTTTCCTCTAGATTACTGGAGGCCATGTCTTACACCAAAGTTGGAGCTTGAACTGCTTTTTGCTGAACAGCTGCAGAATTCTTCCCATTCTCTTCACCTTCTCTAGTTTGTTTTCTTTCAGCCTCTCTTAGTTTCTTCTTTGCTGGCATCCAGGCAGTGCAACTACTAGCCAGTAACTAAATTTACTAAAAGTGACAGAGTTCCTGGCCCTTGTTTCTCAGTTTCTGTTTTCAAACTGGGACAGCTGAAGTTAAGCTGTTGATCAGTGTGCAGCCATCTTGGAAAGTCAAAGCTTTAAAGACACTGAGCTATCTGAAACCTTCTCTACCAGGAAAGTCAGAATTTCAGGGAGGCAAAAGAAAACATTCAGTGGTACAGTCAATACTTATAAGAGCTAGATATCCTTTGCAAATGTCTGGAAACTGGCATATGGCCCAAGTATATTGACTTCTGCACCAAAACCTAGACACCCCTGTCTGCCTCTAGAGGGTTCATGACAAACAGGGATGAAGAAGCATGTCTCAGGAACAGCTAGGACTGGCAGGGTCAAGAGCTTGTGCTCTGGAACCCCAATCTTTTTAGTGATATCAAATTTTCTATTTCTCATTTCTGTATCAGTGACACTTTACTCTGTGTTGCTTTAGAAGTCCTGTTCCAACAAAGTGGTGGGAATATGGGCAAAAGCCACAAGTTTCTTGTGCACAAGAAAGGCTTTAATGTGCCTGTCCCACTTCCAGAGCATTTTCTTAAGTCACACAGTGCTCACAGAAGACATAATGACTCTCTCCTCTACACAGACATTGTAGATGGAAATCTCTTGGGAAAAATGTGTCTTTCTGCTAGCATGATTATAAATTTTCCACAAACAAAGTATCTTAAAACAAGACTATCCAAGCAAATTCAGTTCTAGATTCACAAACAACTAGCTAAGCTGTGTAATCTTAATGCGAGAAAAAGAAAGAAAATATTTCCAAAACGGTGATCATTCTGGAAGTCATCTTAAAAGGGACACAATGGATATACAGATCTGATGACTGATCACTCTTGCAGTGAAAAAGAATGGACAATGGTGTGGGCTGCCTCTGCTTTGAGCCATGTACAATCTGATGTCCGCAGACTAAAAGGTGGACACTAGCTTTGCACTGAGGATGTCTGAAAACTCTGGAAGTCAGGCTGATAGGTGGCCATTCACCAGCGGCTACTTCACACGGATAAGAATTTATGCTGCAGCAGTAACTCCCTTAATAAACACACTGAGGATAACCTAGTATTCTTTAGTCCCTTCAGGCATTTTCATGAACCGTTGCCTATAGAGCTGGACTGGTCCATTGTAATATTGATGCTCTTTCTTTGCTATCTTCCCTGGTGCCCATCACTCAGTCCTTGGGATCTGACAGACAAGGAGACATGTGGCACATGGGAGATGGCACACTAAAAAGCATGCTCTGCCCTAGGCACTCGAGGATAAATGGAATAAAACTGTCTTCTGAATGTACTGCAGAACCCCCTGATCTTGTGATCTGCCAAGGCTGAAAAAAAAGTAAAACCTTTTTTGCATCAGAATGCTCATCACAGGAGTTCAAAGAGAAGACTCTTTAGTAGTCAAAACCATGACGAGTTTGTCATTAATGAAGGCAGAAGTTAGATGACTGCAATTCTTCAGGGAAGAAAAAAAAATTACCATTCCATTGCTGTTTGAAAGAGATGCAGAGAGTAAACCTGTAATTTTAAGTGAGGAGAAATATATTGAAGAAGGAAACCAAAGAGACAGTGCTTAAAAATCTATTTACACCAGTCTGAGAAAAGGGTATTGCTGTTCTGAAAGAATTCATATTTCTGTTTACTCCCTGTGTCTGAGTGAAAGTAATTTATGCATACTCTGAAAATAATAAAGATGCTGTTCCAACGACTTGTCACATGCACAGTGTCTCTTGTTCTCTATAAGGCTGAGGTTATGTCAGAGGCAGTACCCCAATAAAAGGCGCAAATATTTTCACAAATGCAAAATAATGACTTGTGATAGTAGAAAATGATGTTGCAGATGATGAAAACGGCAACTATGGCTCTTACTGACTTTGAAGCAGAGAGGCTATTTAGACTTGAACTTTTGACTTCTACCATATGCATTTCCTGCATCTTCCTTCTAGCCAACCTATCACAAAGTGCTCTTCTCTACAAGTGCTTTGTCTTAAACACTGGCAAAGGCTTGAAGCAGTTTTTATTGATGCTGTTAAATTATGAAGTTTTAGTACCAGTACATTTGACATGTCATTTTTTAAAGTACAGTTGTGTAAAATATTACCATAACAGTAGATGTCCTTCTATTCATTGTTGCAGTATTCTTCGCCTTAGGAGCTCCTGCCAAGGATAGCCCAATGTCCGGCCAGTATACCAAAGCCTTTAGATCTTGTATGCATCATATGTCACACACATGCTCCCTGCACAGAACACAGGGCATAAAGATGAAGTACAGAAACAGTTACTCAGAACTGAACTGCCCCAGTAGAGAACAGTCTCCATATGACAAATGGAAGCTGTCCACATCCAAAGGGAGACAATTCAGAAGACAAAGGAGGACTCACCCAGGAGGGTAATCAAATCAAAACCCAAAAGAAAAAGGGTGATGGAGGGAGGGAGCGAATACTGCAGCAGTGAACACAACATCTACTGTTATGGTAAGATTTTACACAACTGTACTACATCCTTCTATATCATAGTTGCAGTATTCGTCACCTTAGACAGAGAGTGCAAAAGCTCAAGAAAAGAAGTAGCAGGTGGAAGGCAGGGAACAGCCCTCAACAAATCCATGCAGGATGACCCTAGCCAAAGCTGCTCAGTCCCTAGAAACCACATCAAATTTATAACACTTAGTAAAGATATGTGCTGAGGACCAAGGTAGCAGCTCCAAGGAAGGAATTGGTCTCCAAAACCTTGAAAAAAGTACCAGAAGAAACAACAGCCCTAGTGGAATGAGTTCTAACTGAACTAGACATTACCATGAAAAGAATAAAAAAGAAATGACCTCACATATTCAGGAGATGGTTTGCTTGGAAATAGTTAAACCCAAAGTCTTTGGATGAAAAAGAAACAAAAAGCTGGTCAGACTTACAAATGGTCTTAGTTTTATTCAAATAATACCTTTGCTGTCTGTGCAAATCCAAGGAATACAGGACCCTCTCGCTAGCAGACTGCGGAGCAGAAAAAAAGGAAAGGAGTTGTGCTGCCTGAGTTAAGGACAACTCATTAACAACCTTGGGCATAAAAGGATTAGTATGAAGAGAAACAGTGTCCCTGTGAAAAAACAAAAAAAGGAGGAATGGTCATAAGGGCCTGAAGCTCAAAAACCCTCAGAGTAGAAGTAAGAGCAAGCAACACAGTCTTCCAGGTACAGTGTTGCAGAGAAGCTACATCTGCAGTCTCAAAAGGAGACTAGACCAATATTTCCAAAACCAAATTATGTCCCAAGGAGGAGGAATAGGCTTCCTGCAGGATGCCTTTAAGAAATTACCTGACCTCAAAACAGGAAGCCAAAGGAGGATTTAAGGGCAAACAGGCAGAAATAGCGGACAAATGGGCCTTCATAGAAGAACAGGCCAGACCAGACTACAGCAACTCACACAAATAAGAAAGAACCAGAGGGACCCCCACTGAAAAAGGGTCCTGGCCATGAGCAAGGCATCAAACAGAAAATCTTTTCCATTTGGACATAAGACTTTCTGGTTGCAGGTTCTCTTGCATCCTGTAAAATTCTAAGCACATCCATAGAAAATGTGTGCCTAAAAGGGATCAAAACCCTATCACCCACAGTGTCAGTTGAAGACTGGACAAGTGAGGATGGATGAGTGACCCCTTGTTCTGTATGAGAAAGTCCAACTAGTGAGGTAACTTGTGACTGCCCCTGGACAAATGTATTAACAGGGGGAACCAGTGATGTCTTGGCTAAAAGAAGCACTAGCAGGATTTCTGGGAAGTCCACATGAATCTACTGCAGGACCCTTGGAAGTAGAGGGACAGGAGAGAAAGTACAGAGAAGCACCCCCTTCTGAGAGAAAGAAAGGGCATCCATCTTCCACACCAGATGGCATGGCACTCTGAAGCCTGTTCAGAGAGGAGGCAAAAAGATCTACCTGAGGAATATCCCACTGATGGACTATGTCCAGAAACATGTCTCTGTGAAGCATCCATTTGTGAGCCAGTGTTTTTGACCTGCTCAGAGTGTCTGCCACTAGATTGTGCCCTTAAGGAATATATACCAGGCCTGAAAAGTCATCCTGCAAAGAAGGTAAGACTTTGTACCCCGCTGCTTGCTGACATATCACATCACTGGGTTGTTGTCTGTGTAAACCTTCAGGGGGCCTGGAGACAGCATGGAGTGAAAAGCCTGAAGGGCCAAAATCGGAGTTTTCATCTCTTTGATGTTGAAATGGTCTGATGTCTGACAGAGGGGACAGAGACCCTAAACTTTCAGGTAACTACAGGAAGCCCCCACCCCATCTCTGAAGTGAAAGTGAACAGTTTATGGGAAGGAACCGGAGGTCAAAAGGGTAGGCCTGGATTGAGGATAAATTGTTGAATCCACCACTCAAATTCCCACTTTAGACAAAAGAGAGTAACTCAAATCTAGAGAGTGGCAATGCTGAAGCCAAACTGACTTGAGGTACCATTGAAGCTTTCACATATGCAGTCTGGCAAGAGGGAGCATTGGAATAGAATAAGCCATGAATCCTAGGTCCAGAAGAAACTCCTTGGCTGGAATGGCAGGCACAGGAAGGAGAGACTGAAAGAAAGCTGTCAAGGAAAAAAACTTTGGAGGTTAAAAGAGAGGCCAACATTGGCACTGTAAATCCTGCAGCCCAGATTCACATGATCCTGAGAGGGAGTCAGGGCAGACGTTTGGAAGTTGATAGTGAACCTCAGACTTCGAAGGAGAGATGTAGTGAATTCCAGAGCATGTAACAGGTAACTGGGAGAAACAGCCTGAACCAACAGGTTGTCTAAATAAGGAAACATCTGAAGGCTTTGAAACCTACAAAAGGCAATCACAGGAGTTACGTATTTCCTGAATACCCTTGGGACAGTAGAAAGGCCAAAGAGCAAAGCAGAAAACAGAAAATAAAAGGAAACAGATTCACAAAAACTTCCTGAAAAGAGGGTGAATAGGAATATGAAGGTAAGCATCCTTCAGATCCAAGGACACCAAAAAAGCCTATGGCAGCAACAGAGGAAACAGGATTGGAAGAGAAAGCATCTGAAAGCATGGAACCTTGAGAAAAGTGTTGAGTAAGGAGAGATCCAGAACAATCCTCCAAGTATAACATTGTGAACCAGAATCCCTTTCCTACTTGGGAAGGAGGTACACGCTGAATAGTTCCCTGGTCCACCAAAGACCCAAGAAACTCTGAGAAATGGGGAAGCTGCTATCAAAGAGGTTATGGAATGCCTGAAAAAGAAGGGAGAGACTTTCACACCATGAAGTAACCCTGATGGATGATGGACAGAACCCAAGAATCTGAGAGGATTTGCCAGTTTGGAAGCCAGAGGGAGAGCTGAAGAGTGACACAAGATATTAAAGGCATGCTTATCAGAAAAAAAGGCTTCTGGGACACTGGAGCCTAAGAGGAATTTGAAGGAGGAGCCTCGGTTGCCACCCTTCCTTGCCTATAGTGGACTGATGAGATTGCCTACAAACAAAAACAGACCCAGTAGAATAGTTCTTGTGGAACTTAGGGATGGGGGATATAAAAATATGCTTAAGGTCCTTCAAAACTTTACTTTTTCCTTGATAAGACAAACATAGCAGCAGCAGTCCCAAAGAGATGTTTATCATCCAAAGGAGCATCCAGCAACTTGGCCTTAATGTCTTCAAGTAATAATTATAGATACCAAGAATAATGCCTCATGACTGACCTAAAGGCAGCAGCTCTGGAAGAGGCATCATCAGCATCATTGCAGCACTTAATAGAGTGGCGAGCAGCCTGAGAGGTAGAACCCAAAATAGAGAGCAGAGAACTTTCCTTCCGAATCAGGGAAGCTAGAAATAACCTGACATGCCTGGACAATCAAGGCCAGAGCATATCTGGTCATGTGGGTCCAGTAATTAATGGCCCTAAAGGCCAAGGTGGCAGCAGTACAGACCTTCTTTCCAGTCCTCTCCATGGCCCTACTATATTTATCTGAAGGGCAGGAGTTTGGAAGAGAGAAAAATTTAAGGTTTGTCAGAGGAGACCAAGC
This sequence comes from Protopterus annectens, assembly GCF_019279795.1. NCBI lineage: Eukaryota > Metazoa > Chordata > Ceratodontiformes > Protopteridae > Protopterus > Protopterus annectens. The sequence continues at coordinate 176,349,723 of NC_056738.1, forward strand.
CCACAGCAAGATCAGCAAGAGGACACAAAACAGGAATAGACAATCCTCTAGAACCTTACTAAACCAATCAGGTTTCTTAGGAGCAGGGGGTTGCCAGTCAGGAGTCTTACAGTCGGCTACAAAAGTGTCAAACAAAGCAGCTAACCACTTGAAGCAACTCAAAATACCTCTTCTGGATATTATCTGAGAAGAATCCCACTTAAAGAATTCCATCATTTTGACAACTGTGTCCCCAAAAGCTCTGGTCAACAGATCACAGGCAAACCTTAAAGGTAGAGTTTTAAACAGCACTGAAACTATCCAATCTCATACGTCAAGATAAAAGGGATTCTAGACTATAAGCAACCTTTATCAAGGATGCAGGCATACCCTCATGGTTCAAAATGGAGCAAGCATGTCATGAATGAAAGGAATCAAGATTTAAATAAATAGTCAAGACACAGGACAACATAAAATGTATTCATGTGTTCCAGATATTACAGAAAATGCCTCAAAGTAAAAGATGTAAAATTCTCAGTAATATTGAACAGATAGCAGTATATCAGAAGTTTTCACCTAATCATTAAAGACATCACAATAAAGATTTTTTTCATTAAATATAATTTACTACACTATTAAAGCTGATATAACTAATGTAAACACCTAGAATACATGTCTATACAAGAGAGGTGCATTCAGTTTTATACTCATTCAATAGTAAAACAGAACATACTTTGGAATACTTAAAAGATATGGAACTCCAATGATTTTCAACAAGATTTCTTTTTTGTAGTAAACAAGTTGTAAACCAAATGTTGAACCCATGATGGTGACAGTCTACATATTTGTAGAATAAGAAAATAGTAAAAAGTCTGATGAAATATAACACACTGCTTTGGTCGACAGTACAAATTTATCTTTTCATACTTTACTTGGAAATACATAGTTGGTGTCAAATGTATAATGGGCAGAAAATAAATAAAAAAAAAAAAAAAAAAAATACTAAAGCTCTGTTAAGCATTCATATGCCTAGAAAACAAATCATTATGCAGGCATTAAGGTATCAGAATGTTGTGTCGCTCAGTTCTGACGCAGAACCAGACAATTACTCTGTGACCCTAGGGTAAGCTGTGTAATACATCTCTCTGTTGGTGTCTTATTGTGCCTATCAAATAAGAAAAGATAAGTTGAACCTATCTGTACTGCAAATACTTGTAATGCACAAACTGCTGAAAATAACTCATTTCAGAAACAACTTTGAATGTCAGAAACATTAAGAGAAAGTTTAGAGAAATGTTTATGAACAGTTCAAAATACTGGAAATCTCTAAATTACTTTTCAGCTTCATAGAGTTGATGCAGTGAAAGATTTGAGCATAATTTTGAAAAGAATGCTTTTAGTGCAGCATTAGTTTTCTTTGTGTCTCAATATTTTGTAGAAGGATTCCCATCGTAAATGTAGAATCTGAATTTCATCCACTGATTTAGGATACCACCCTATCATTTGTTTTAATGTCCTCTTGCATTTAGTGCATGTTGCCTATTATATTTAAGAGCGTGTTGCATCATCATTCCCACCAACTTTGAAATACAATGACAGACTCTTCTCTTTTGGCATATAGCCGTGAGCATTGCAGAATACATATCTTCAGAATTTCTTCAGTAATACACCTGCACACTACAAAAGTGGGTACTGTATTTATCACTGAGTTCTACACTGATGTAAAGCAGTGATCAAGATAACAGACATGCTGGGCCACGGAACAACGAAGTTTTATAACTACAGAGCATGCAGAGGTCAGGCATCTGTTATCTACTTCCATTGTCTGTAAAGGACTATTTCATTTATATTCCCTTTGGAGAGTAATATGTCAGACTGTTGCAATAAACACTACAGCAAGTATTTCAGAGCAGCACCTTCTAATTTGTGCATCACATCATATTGTGAAATGCAGTCTGCTGCTAGTTACCCATGCTGCACAACTCCCTGTACAAAAAGGTTTACAGTTATCTTTTTTTGGGGGGGGGGGTTTGTGGTGAATTCCCTGCAACCCTTCTTAGGGAAGCAGCATTCAGAATGGGTCTGTAAACAGGACCGTCTGAAAATCTTCTGCATACCTTTAATTTGTAAAACAAAGCACCTGTTGACAGATGAAACATACTAATATAGAAAGCCCCCCCCAGAAATCTCTCTCCACTGTTATGATAAGATGGGCTGAACTATGTACACACTAAAATGTATTCAAGAATCAGCCCAGTGTGCTGTGGTGGAGTAAGGATCTAGATTAACTCATGCGGCGGGGAAAAACACTCCCTGTAAGACTTAAGTCAGTACTTACAACTAAAATTGGTGTGGCCATACTGCATTAAACAGAGGTCGTAGAAAAGGTCTATCATAAAAGCATACACTGTAAGAGTTTTCTTTTTTATTATATTGTCTAAGAACATAGAAAACTGGCACTTAATTCAGCTTTCTAGAAAACCACATCTGCCACAGTTCCCCTTCGTGTCACTATTCAGTGTCTAATGGTACTATTTATAATGAAGATATCCCACAACTGTTACTCTAACTCCCCTTGTGGGAATGCTTCTGTCTGGGAGATGTCACTTGTGTAGTTAACAACAAAGGTCTGAGAGGTCACTGCAGCAGCAGTGAATGGGTGTATAGGGTCCTACAGCAGCAGACGACCAATAATTGCTGCCGTTACATCAAGACATACAAGTTCCACTGTTTCATACTCCTTACTCTGAAAAGGAAGTAGGTATGATATCACTGTAATGTTTCCTGCTACTGCAGGCTGTGCCCCATCCCTTGTCATATTCTACAAGGATGTAAAAGTCAGGCATAAGTCCAATTTAGCATGCAATATAAAGGTCAAAGGTTGAAAATGTTTTGATTGTTAAAAAATGTCAAAAAGATTGTCAGCTCTTATATCAAATATATAACAACTGGTGTATTTGAAATGGGGGTGAAGTATGGCAGTACCCCCAGTTTGTTTAAATATTTGTGTTATGCATGCTGTACAAACTGGTTTAGCAGTTAGTCATCATGGTCATAATTTGTACTGCATGGAAAAATATGTGGTGTTCAATATATGTGGTACATTTTATGGCATATGTATAATACAAGGGCATGGGCACCTTTAGTTTTAATTATACTTATAGTGTAGCCTTACTCGATTTATTTGCAAGATGTATTTGACATTTATCACGATTTCAGTATGATTAACATTGGAAGTAGTATGATTAACATTGGAAGTAGTAAGTCTGTTGACACTGTTGTGTATACTTTTAAGTTTTGCCATGTTTTGATACCATGTTAGAATGTCAGCAGACCTGAATGCAGAGGATTCCAGTTCTCAGCTCTGTCAGAGTGTGGGTGGCTCTGTTTATGTTGTAACCACACACCTAGTCGGAGGAGCAAAGCAATGTTAAATACTGATGGACATGTGTACAGTTTGGAGGAGGAAGAGTACAAGGGTAGGTGCCATTAGAAATTAGCAGTTGCCATTAAAATGTAAATGGCATGCCATAACTTTGTTGGTTTCTTCAGGTGACTACTGTCCTTCGGCTTTTCCCGGTTAGGGGGTCGCCACAGCGGAACTTCGGTCCGCTAATGACTGCCAGTGGATTTTTACGGTGCCGAGGTGCCAGCCCGATGCCCAACACACCCATTCATGCACGCACCTACCTGCATGCTTTAAAGATTACTCGACCGCAGGGAGGACATGCAGACTCCAGACAGATGGCACTCCAGCAGAGAATCGAACTGGAGAACCTCTTGCTGTGAGGCGACAATGCTAACCGCTGCACCACTGCGGCCTTGGTTTATTTCTGAAATCTACTTCACATTTCCATGAATCACATCCATATGCAGCTTGCAGGAATAAAGCACCATCTACATAAGTGTGCTGTTTTGATTTTAAATATATAATGTTCATCTGTGCAGTATGTGATATCTACCACATCTTCAGTTTCTGATGCAGATTTTCCATCTAGGATGGCAACGTTACAGAGTGAATGTTGGATTTAATGTGCTGCTGTGAAGGATAAATAAATTTGCGTTGTCACTCTAGAGAACATCAATCTAGACAAACTGCAATTATAGCTCATTTATTTGGAGATGGTTTATGAATCCATTCATCCATCCACAGCCCCTTTTTCCCATTTTTTGCACATGGGGTCCGGGGGGGTCACTTCAACAGTGACAACCATCTACAGCCAAGGTTCACACCACCAGGTGGCTAAGACCTGCCATGGTAGTTCTTCCACACCACAACACTTATGGGCAATTTAGTGTGTCCAATCCACCTACTGCATGTCTTTGGAATGTGGGAGGAACCTGGAGGAAACCTGCATGAACACAGGGAGGGCACGCAGACTCTACAGAGAAGGCACTCCAGTCGAGAATTGAACCAGGGAACCTCTTGCTGTGAGGTGACAACACTATCTGCTCTGCCACTGTGCTCTCCATGGTTTATGGTTAATATTCAGAAATTCTCTTTTTGGTGTTTGCTAGAGCCCAGAATGTGCGATGTTCATGACTGCACTTTAAGGATGATGAATGGGACATATTTCACAAGAGGTAAAGCATATCAGCTGTACTCCCTACATTTTATACATGCATTAATGTTAATATTTTTGTGTGCATATAGCATCTTTTGTAATCTTTCAGACTAAATATTCCAATTTCTACAACGGACACAAAAAAACTAATTTTTCGTGACTTTGAACCTACTGTTATAAATGTTAGTGATTAAAAGATTGCTATCTTTATATTTCCCAAATTGTATTGTGAAAGATTCAGTGCAGTGGATCAACATTTTTGTATGGTACATTCTGGCAAATAAAATTGTCTGTTAAACATCATTTCTTTGACTTCTGCTAAAAAATGGTGCAAGGGGCATTTTGTGTCTCTAATGCAAGTTTTCTGACTTTTTTTGAAAATCATTATGTTGTGAGAAAACGCAAAAGGCTTTAAATTAGGACTGGTAGAATCTTAAAAAGATAACAAATCCCGTGTTTGAACGGATGCCACAGACACAAATCGTTAACACTTTTGTTCCTTTGTTTATACAATTACACGGAACTTCATCAGATAAAAATGAGTGTCCCACTTCCTTTCTATATCAAATAACAAATCTAATTAGAATACCTGTATTTGATATAAAAAAGAAGTGAGGCACTCATTTTTATCTGATGAAGTTCCGTGTAATGGCAATAAAGGAACGAAAGTGCTAATGATAAGATTTGTGTCCGTGGTGTCAGTTCAAACGTTGGATTCGTTTTCTTTTTAAGTGTTATGTTTTTTTCTTTTTCGGTTTGGTACTGGAAGAAACTGTCATTTGCCACCTTCTTTACCTATTACATTTTGGTCTAAGTATGTGAAGGGTCTAATGTTAATGTTCACTTTTGCAAACTGTTCTTAGTAGTTCATTCCCTTTTTTCAAAAACTTTGAAATTGTGTATTTCAGTGAAATATGTGTTCACTAGTGAGATTCTCCAGCTGGCATTTTACAATGAAACATCTGTCAATAGTTGCCTATTAATTTAAAATATGTGCAAGCACATCTACATGCAGATGTACACACACATTTATATTTCTTATGCACACCCAGTATACACCTCCACAAATACAAGCAAGGAGAAGGAAACATTGCTAAAGAAATGCATTCATTTAGCTGAACAGTAACAAAACTGAATAAAAAGACAAACTCTTTTGTCCCAAAATGCCAGCAGAATACTATAATTTTACATTGGTAAAGAAAAGCATGCACATCAGGTACAATAACAAACTATAATAAAATAAATAAATGGAAGAAAGAAAAGAAGTTAGCAGGGTGCACAAACCAACCTAAAGCAATAAGGGAAGTACTGTATATTCATTTTGTAACAGAAGAATGGTAAATATGTAAAAGGTAAATAGAACAGGTTAAAAAGCATTAAAAAGCAGAACTGAACATTTCAAAATTAATTCTACCATAAGGATTCAGCAATCATCTTCCTTAGAGGAAAAGCCACTGAGGCAAATCTGTAAACGGTGTGGTCAGAAGTGGAACACTTATAAATGGAAGCCATAAAAATGTCTGGAAATTGCATCAAAGTACACACTGGACAAGGAGGGTGAAACTGGGATCATCAGTCATAGGATTTACATGAAACCCACCCTCAGCATAAAGCTAGGCAGTTATCAACCACTATGAAAAAATAAGAAATTGCCTTTAGCATGATCTGTTGGGCAGGAAAGATGTGCCACTTGCAATCTGTAAACAAGTAATTTAGGAAACAAGAATACACAAATAGAAAACAGTGCAACAGAATCTGAAAAGTGGTACAACTCTAGTGAAATAAATTGCATAGGAGGAGGAAATGTTAGCAGCTGAAAAGAATGGCCCCAGCACTGGGCAATTGGGTTATTGGAGCACAGGCATGCATCCCTACATCAGTTAGATATGGGATAGCTGAATATAGCACATCAGAAATGGGAATGGTCTGATTAGTATCATCAATGCGCTACTGAAGATAGAGGACCCCCCCCCAATTTTACTGGGAAATAAAAAAAACACAAGAGCAGTTACCAGCTGCAAACCATCACTGAAGACTGAAGGGTGTAAGCCACACACACAGAATATGGAAGACTTAAATTTGTAAACAGTTAAATCTGTCCCTGTAATTTAGGGATGTAATTAGCTGTAAAAGGAGGACAGTCATCAGTGAGGGAGGGGCACTAGTCACATCAGCATATTTACTCCAGGTAATTTATCCCGTTAGACTGTAATGTGGGTATCATGTTCAACAATGCACATCTAGTTGAATCTCACAATGAATGGAGCCATTCTTTGAATTGGGGGGAGGGATCTCCTTTCCTACAAGGTACAGGCTTATGAGAGAAGAGAATTGCAAGAGGCACAATATATGAGTGTGGTGGCCTTTATGCCTCCAAATAAACTGTTCAAGTCACTATGTAGGTGCTTATTTAAATTATTCTTTTACAGTGGCATGTACATCAGTGCAGTAGAGCCAATTCTTTTAATGTATTAATTACAATCTATTGAAGGGATACAGTCTTACAGTAAGTCATCATACTTTGTCCTAAGTGGAAGAAAGGAAAGAAAGTGGCTTTTTTGCTTCAATGTGTCATGTAGTCCTACCACCAAAAAATCAAGTAAGTACATTCAAGAAGGGCAAAACCAGCCTAAGTTCTGTACAAAAAATATATAACAGCAAGTAGCAACCAGAGACCAGTAGCAAATTCATCAACTCCCAGAGACTATTGTCAAATGAAAGGTACAGTACTTGTAAAGCAATGTGATAAAGGCACAGAGTCCAAGTCATTACACCACTGGCCTATGGTGAAAAAAGGAGCAACATGAACAGACTCCTGCAATGGACATAAGAAGAGCAATGAACAGTGAATATGTACAATGAATTACCTGCAGCAGATGGCTTTTTTCCACCTGCATTACTTCTACATATCATACACCAGCTACTATAACATATACTGCTTTCAAATGATACATCATATATAAACCACTTCGAAACACTCTAGTCTGCTGTAGTTTCAATACATATTCTGATGCATAGTGAATGGTAAAATACAATTAGGGACACATTAAAGGCACACTGAAAACTATCAGATCAATTATAAATGTTTTCTGAATCTGAAATAATCATGCCCAGCAACAGCTATTCCACTGGGGACATTGTGAAGTTACAAGATGTGACACACTCCTTTGACACAGATTAGTACTTCCATAAGTGAGATAGAAAATTCTGACTCCACATTCAGTGCGAGTTGTTGCGATTGTAATGTCCCAAAACCCTTTATAAAGTCCATCTCCCTTCCAGTAAAAGTAAACTTCCAGTAGGGAAGAAATTACTTCAAAAATAATTAGTTCATGTTTGAAAGACAGCATTCTATCTCTTTCCTACAAGCTGCAGCAGGAATGTGAAGATGTATACAATATCCAGGTAGATCTTCAGAGCCCCATAAATGTACTCTTCAGGGCTGATGGTGTGTTTTCTGTTCCCCAGGATCAGTTGAGTGTCATACGCCAGAAACTGGTAGAGAGAGATGAAACAGGGAAATAAGACCAATTAAACAATATTCCAAATCACTTTTCAAAACGTTCAGTTAACTTTTATAATCTCATTCAAGTACTACACACTTAACAGCCAAGGAAAGCTGGGGGGGGGGGGTGCAAATGTGAAGTTGTCCCCAGTATTGTGGAGTCATAAATCTGAGGGCTTAGCAGCACACACACACAAACATAACATAACATGAAGCCTGGAGGTCTAGGGCAGAAAGAACTGAAGACCAGATTAAAGGTTCATTGATAGTTATTACACAAGCAGTCCAAGAAAAGTACAGTTTTGTACCTACCATAAATGTAGATGTCAAGGTCAGGT
>NC_056738.1:176358609-176388953 GCF_019279795.1 Protopterus annectens
TCTGTATCTCTCTCTCTCTGTATCTATCTCTCTCTCTATATCTATATACATACACACACTATTTTTTCAGTATTACCCAATGGAGAAATGTAACTTCAGGTATTAAAATATAAAAGGTTATGTGGTTGTAACATGTCAGTCACTAACAAGCCAATGTTTCATCCAAAACAAGGAACAGCAAGAGCAAACCTCTTTAAAAAAGTTTTCAGTTGTAGCAACACACAAATGGAACTTGACTACTCCACCCTCAAAACAACAAGCAAATGACAGTTTGTACCAAGCAAGGGCCAACACATCAGTCAATTGTTATATGTGCTTTCCAAACAATTCTCACAAAATGTATATACATTTACAAAAGAAAAGTAATTTTTATACAATTACCAGTCACCTCTAACTGTGCCCAGCACTCCCCTAGAGGTGTCTATAGGCAATCTTAGAAGCTTAACATCCCTGTGTCATTGACAATATAGGGCATTTACACTTTACTGAACTAACATAGAAAAGTTTAAGATAAACAGTTGTAATAACAGTTGTGATGAAAGTTAATAAGAATTTGTATACGAGAAAGTTAAATGCCCTGACAAAAATGGCTATGTCATCAATAAATGTCTAAGTGGTGCATACAGATAAAAGTTGTATTTTCTAATGTGTGTATATGTGTGTGTGTGTGTGTATATATATATATATATATATATATATATATATATATATGTTTTCCCCCCTAGTAACGTGAGCAAATCTAGCATGTAATTAAAAATGTAATCATACCTTATCAAGATCATAAGTCTTCTGTGCATAGAAATCCAAACTAATAGCAATCTTCTGTGCAGTCCACATACACATTTCTCTTTACCTTCAGTTTCCCTAGCTATATGGTTACCTTTTATAGTGTAGATTCAGGCCTGTGAAGATGCAAATGAGGTATAAACTCATTAGAATTGAATTCCAAATGTTTGTCTCTGTGTAGCAGGTGTAAACATAGTGCAGCACTCCCTCAGTGTTTGTTGCTTATGGATTGCAACTGTGAATGATTACTGGCAAGGAAAAGGAGAACACAACAGCAATTAAGATTCCCTTACCTGCAGTGGGTGTGTCATCCCAGTTGCACTTAAAGTATAGAAGTAATTTATCAGGGTTTTAAATGGAAGTGAGCAGCACATTTCTCATTTTCTGGTCACTAATAGCCAAACTCCCATGCCTTTGTTGAAAATTGTATATTATTGTCATGTAATATTCTTATACATTTTAAAGGTAATGATACAAAATGCCCTACAGAATGCATGTCTGAGATTACAGCTGGGATAAGAGAATAAACACATACAAAGAAGACAGAGCTGCATTGTTGCAAACAATACTCAAATGGTTGTGTGATCAGTCATTGCACTAAATATGTAATTAACACATGTAAAAACAACTGAGAGCATACAAGTGTAGCATGTCTTGTTAATACTCTGGATGAAATGGGACTTGCTTGTATGTACAATAATTTGCATTCCTTCTGCAAACCAGTTTCTGTGGCAAAGAGGGATAAGCCACTCTTATTGTGTTTTGTAGATGTATGCTAAAATGTATTTTGTAATGTTTCTTTTTAATATTTGTGCAGTATTCAGCTTAGTGCAAACACTGTGAAAAGGATTAAACAAATTTAATGTAACGTACTTCTATGAAAAATATTACATAAATCATATCTGTGAATCAAGTTTAAGTGTAGCACACTTGGTAAACAAGATGAACCAAACAGTATATACTATCTGTAGATCATGGTTCAAGTCCCAGGTGTATGTTTTAAGGATGAAACCTAATAAACAATTCTTAGAAGGATAATACAGGGTGAGCTTTGCCTGTCACATTTGCATGGTGCTTATCTTCATGCAAACATGCTCTAATGGCCACTCAAGAAGCAGACACTCAGTTTCTAAAAGGATACATTGTTACTTATTTTGCTGACCATCGCACAATCCCACTAAGAGGTGTTGCACAATGGTCAGAACACCTGCAGACAAGTAGTCAATTTCAAAACAGATACATTTGTTGCATCTTTTCCTTACCATTAGGCAAACCTGCTAAGTGGCATTGAGCGATAGTCAGCAAGCTTTTACAACACCTGCAGGTCCAGAATACCTGCAGACAGGAAGCTAATGTAGGTAATTTCAAAACAGATGCATTGTATCATGTGTGGCTTGCCACTGCACAAACACGCTAAGTGGCATTGATCTTTGGTCAGCACACATGCAGAGTAATGAACGTGAAATATATACAGCTGCTACCCAGTTGTTCCTGAGGCAGCAGTTGTACATTAAGGGTTATAGTACAAGTGAGCCTGGGTTCTAATCCAGCTATGGCCAAACTTTTCTTACTGATGTTCCACTTTACTTTATATAAAGATTAACAGTAGTAAAATACTTGCATGTAGGAATAACTATCTATAGCATCTGCATTGAGCATACACAGAATATCAGAGGTATATTAAATGTGTAATTGTGGGTATAGGTACAGTTATGGTTCACAATTGCACATTTATTTTCTGAATGTTCTTGCCACAAACATACATGGTTAAATGCTCAACTTTTAATGTATATGTATAGCTAATGAGCAGGTCTGACAGTCATTTGCAATGAGCACTCTGTACAGTAATGACGGTGAAAAAATACACTTTTAGCCCAGCCTTTCCTGTGGCAACAGGTATTAGTTGATGCTAACAATACAGGTGAGTCAGAGTTCTAAAGTTGTACACTCCCAATTTTATTAATCCTTGTCTACTCATTTTTATAAAATATAAAGCAATGTACACAATTATAAATACCAGTAAGTATGTAATGCACTGGAGCTCACATGAATTAATGGATGACGGGGTATACTGACAATTATATTTCTGTAATTATAATTATCTTTTTTGGCCTTGAATAGATTTCAGACTTCAATGATACTAATACACACACATGAATGTACAAACCAGGACCGTGTCATGTCACACACATAAATGGAAATGATTAAATGTAAAAGTAGAAATAAATTATTTATATTGCACTAATTTATTGTATGTCACAGATGATGGTACTAATTATCTCTTTTTCTCTTACCCCAACCATTATCTCCCTTTTTTTTTATTTTTGTGTAGGTGGTCACAACGTTTTGATGCCATCAGTTTCTGACACATGGAGGTAAGCCAATTACTGTGGCTCAGCCTGCCCCTGATCCAATGGCTCCTGCACTGATGCCCAGGACATCTGGGACCCAACCTGGCAGTACTGCCTCTGCTACCCCTGCACTACATTGGCCCTTTACATCAGGTAGCATTACCCTGGTAGCTGTTGCAATGGTACCCTCAGAGCATTGGTGGAAGTGGAGATTTTATCACCCACCCGAGGTACAAGATCATGGAGCTGTGCCAAGCACCGCAACAGCTAGCCATGGCTCTTTCACAGAAGGTGATAACAGCACAGTATAAACTTTGGGAAAGGTGACAACTATTTATCTAATAAACTCTTACAATATTTAATGAAAGATCAAGTGTTTGTGTGAGTTGGGGAGGGAGAGTGATCCTACCAGTCCACAAGGGCAGTTACTGTCACAATCAGTATCATTAGCTCTCCTATCTGCACAACAGTCAGCAGGACTACACACTGAGCTATTTCTTCAAGAAAAACATGTCTCAAGTTATAACACTGTGGGTTGTAGTAAAGGAAGGACACTAAATCCATCCCTTAATAAACAGCTATAACAATAGATTGAAATTGTCCACTGCCCAACCCCCCTTGCATATGGGAATCAGTACCAGCAACACTGAAATAAATGTCCTCCTTCCTTGAAAGCGACATACAATTCAAAAAAATGTTTCTGCCCGGAAAAAAAATACCTCAGTGTTTTACAAATGGCATCATTACTTAAAACATTCTTATAAATACCACCTATTTAGTTTTACTCTGTCCTGTAGTTAATCCACAGCTATAATCCACTAACATCCATTAAGCCAGCTCCCTGCTTTGCTTGTCTCAGCATTCCTTTCCCATTAAATAACCCTTTCTATCCAAATATTTCCCTCTTGTAATTTTACTCTTGCTTCTGTTGCTCACATCTGTCCCCTACCCCCTTAACTATTTTCTAAAGTTTTATGCTGTAAATAAGCTACTCATTTTTCCAAAATTTTACAGTGTTATATAGTTGTGTAGACCAATCGTTTTGGCAATCAACTCTGGCAAGCAGTATCCTCTAGACAGAATACAGATCATAGCCAGAGCACCAGGTGAGGGCTAGCCACACAACTGTGTAAAAATTGTCTAAGTGATTCAGTTGTGCTAATTTATAAAAAAATGGGCATGGATATTTGCTAAGTAGATTCAAAGCTCGGCCTACTCCAACCTTAAATTAAGCTGAAATGTAATTAAAATACTGACTTTTAGCCAACTTATGGACTGCCAGACATTTTAATGTAATAAAATGTAATTATATTCCATTAAATGTAAAAGTAATTAAATGTGTTAACTGCCAGCCAATTAAATAGGACTACTATTCACTCTGATGAAGAGGAGTATTGCCCATTTGTTTAACTAAATACAGCTACTACTCACTATGAGTAGGAGAAAGAGAACTACCCCAGGCATCTAACTAAATACAGCTACTACTCACAATGAATATGAAGAAGAGAACTGCCCCAGTTGTATAACCAAATACAGCTACTGCCCACTATGAGTAGTAGGAAGAGAAATGGCCCAGGTCTATAACTAAATACAGCTAGTACTCACTATAAGTAGGAGGAGGAGTATGACCATAGGTGTATAACTAAATGGAGCTACTACTCACTATGAGTAGGAGGAAGAATATGGCCCCAAGGTGTCTAACTAAATAGAGGTACTACTCAGTATTACTAGGAGGAAGAGAACTGCCCAGGTGTATAACCAAATACTGCTGCTACTCACTATGAGTAGGAGGAAGAGAAATGTTCCAGGTCTATAACTAAATACAGCTAGTACTCACTATAAGTAGGAGGAAGAGTATGACCCCAGGTCTATAACTAAATACAGCTAGTACTCACTAAGTAGGAGGAAGAGTATGACCCCAGGTATATAACTAAATACAGTTACTACTCACTATAATTAGGATGAAGAGTACTGTCCAAGGTATCTAACTAAATACACCTACTACACGCGATGGATAAGAGGAAGACTACTGTCCCAGACAAATATGTTTACTACTCACTCTAAAGGACAAAAGGGAGTAATCTGACCTGCATATCAGTAAATACAGCTTCTACTTACTCTGAGGAAAAAGAGGAGGGAGAAGCAAAAGAAGACAATGACTCCTAGAGGGCAAGCAGAAATGAAAAAATACTGATGAATAAGGTAAAGGGGAGGTTTCTCACATAGGGAAGTGAGGGAGCCTCAACCTTGTACTGCCACCAGAAGAGTGGTTAGGTTGTGGCAAAGGGGGCAACTGCCCTGGATGCAAGATTCAAGGGGCATGACTGGTAGAAGCCAATCAGTGGTAGAGAAATGCCAGCATTCAATGTCAGTATCACATCTGCTGTGCTTCAGAGCTTTGTGTGTGGTAGTCTGAATGAATGCTGAAAACAGTTTGTTACAATTTGTCTGAAAGGAGTAGAACCTTTTTTTGTTGTTGGGCTTTTCCACTAGTCATCAGAGATCATAATACCTTTTCTAGTCCTTAACTCAGGAGGAGAATATATTTTTTTAAAAGCTCCTGAGGGGGTACAAGATTGGAGAGCTGTACCAAGCACTGCAACTGCTAGCCATGGCTCTAACTTTCACAGAAGGTGATGACAGTACAGTATAAACTTTGGGAGAAGTGACAATTTCACTAATAAACTCTGACAATATTTAATGGAAGATCAAGTGTTTGTGTGCGAGTTGGGGAGGGACAGATAGTGATCCTACCAGTCCACAAGGGCAGTCACTGTCATGTTCAGTATCATTAGTTCTCCTATTTGCAGCACCATGCACACTAACACAAGACGCAATCATCATACACACTGTAGCAAGCTCTGGCGCATTTATGGAAGTTTGAATGTCAGAGGAACCTGTGTTGTTTTATCTCTATTTATGGAGGATGCTATATGGGACTCACCAGGCTGGGGGATCATTTTTTTATTTTATTTTGCTATTCTTTACCAGGTTTGTCTGACTAGGTTTAGTCAAGAACTCCTTTTCAGCAGAGGCCAGGGAGAAAAGCTCTTAACATATTACAAACATTTTTAAACAAATATTCAGTAATATACATTAACATACATTAGGTAATATACATTAACAGTTACACATTCATTGATAATTAGATTTCATTCATACGAAATAAAGGCAAACTATTACAGTATAAAAGGTACTTGTGCTTTAGATGTTGAACACTGAGCATTTGAAGAGGTGACTTAGTGGGCTTATTAAATAGATAAATCATGTGATTAATGTTTAGGAATTCAAAGAAGTGGAGGTGAGGGGAAGGAACTAGGTAGGGCAAAAACTTTTAACATTGTGGTTATGGGGTAGTGTATAAAGAAGGTTCATAGATTATATATATATATATATATATATATATATATATATATATATATATATATATATATATATATATATATATAAATATATATATGACTATTGTAAGGTTATATAAGTATAGGGGTGGGGGGTGAGCAGTGTCACAAAATTATGTACATGGTAGAGAGATGCTAGTAAATCTATTCAGCTATTGGTGAAGACTGGTTGTGGGCATATGATTCTGAATATATAGAAATGGATTGACTAAGAAGATAACAGTGGCACTTATCTTGGAGATATACAGGAGAAGATCATTTGGTTTGCGAGGTGAAGTTTTAGGCATGTTTTAAATGAGTTTGCATTCTGAATGGATTTCAGTGGTAGTGGGATGTGGTTCCATAATTTAGCAACATTATTTGAATATAGACAGTCACATGTAGTATGAGATGATTTAGTTATAGTGATTAGGGCTTTTTCTCCAGATTGTAAAATTCTGTTGGGGGAGTAGTGTATTATACCAATAACCGATGACGTGAGTGTGGTATATTGAAGATTTACCCACATAATCACGAGGGTGAAACCAGAGTGATTAAACAAAGGCAATCATGGATACATTTTTAATATACAACACCATGGAGTCCGTTATTGCCCTTCTACAATGACATAAGAAAAAAAGTACTTCCTTTTCTTAAATAATGTCTTTGTATAATGGTGCTGTGGTTCTCTTCCGCTTTTCCCTTGGTATCCTGGGGCATTGCTGATGTACTGTGCATGCGTATTGGACTGGCATTCCCATGCTTTTGCAGTATACCAGTGCTGTGTGAAGGAACCAGAGAAAGGAATATCTCTGTTGCCTTATTTTTTATTAACCAGGAGGCTTTTAATGTACAGGAGGAGGAGAAGAGGCCATGAAAATAAAAGGATGATCAGGTACGTAATGTACCTGATTATCCTTTTATTTTTCTCTGTGCCATCTCTCATTCATTTGGGTCTCCAGTTCTGTGAGGTTATTTAAAAAAATGAAATAAAAGTAAATTTTTTTATTGCATATATATTAATGGAAAAAAGTCTGGGCGACCAGACCTTTTTCCATTGATATATGCTCAGATTTACATGGGCATGCTGGTCGGGCACACCAATCAGCATGCTACTTTTTGAATACTTATTGCCAGTCATTGTATAATAAGCATTTAACTCTCATATATGCTTAGATGGTGGCCCTTCCACGGTCATACTCTTGCCCCAGCAGCTGTAGAGGTGTGATGATGACTGACGAGTGGGCAGGGCAAAAGGCTTGATGACATGCAGGTGAAGGGCAAAATAAACAGAAAAACGCAAAATAAACTGTGCAAAGAAATAAGGTCTTGAACTGAATCATGCTTGTCCAGGCATCAGCTTAAATTCAAGATAGCAGCATACTGAAATGGAAATTATTACGTGTATACAAATGCAGTAACTTATCTGTATGTTATATTTAAGCATGCATATTCTGTTATCTTCTTTGAAAGGTGAGAAACCTATCCTTCTTGGGCACATTTTTACATGCCTGCATGCTTGTGTGAAAGTTTCAGTAAAGGAAAAATATTTTTCTAAATGTTTGAGAGCTGGCATTCTTTGGATTAGATCAAAGGATGGAAGCAAGCCGAAAAACAACCAAAACCAAGATGCTGGACTTGCAAGGAGTATCCAAATAAAGGTCGGAAACCAGAGGAAGGTTTCTTCTTAAAAATCACAAATAACGCCAGACCAATATGTACGTTTTCGACCAAAACCAAGTCTTCATCAGAAAAAGCAAGTTCAAGCACCAAATTAAATGCTTAAATAGCCATACAATTATGCAAATCAATTGATTATTCAAATGAAGTCCCACCAATAGAATTCTATTGTACTAAACCAAAATCATGTTTACATTTTTGGTTTAGTACAATAGAATTCTATTGGTGGGACTTCATTTGAATAATTAATTGATTTGCATAATTGTATGTCTATTTAAGCGTTTAATTTGGTGCTTGAACTTGCTTTTTCTGATGAAGACTTGGTTTTGGTCGAAAACGTACATATTGGTCTTCATGCATTTTAAGAAGAAACCTTCCTCTGGTTTCCGACCTTTATTTGGATACTCCTTGCAAGTCCAGATTCTTTGGATTAGGTTTGGATGACATTGATCTGCACTTTTAGCAGAGCTATATTTCTCTGTTTTGTCAATCTTCTCATTTGCACTGTCTGCCCTCTTATCTTTCCTTCTGTTTTTCAGTTATTGCACCATCAGAATATATATTTCAGTCATTTTGGTACATCATGGTGAAGGTGGGACTGCAATCCAACACAGAATAGTGAAACCGTCTTGCATCTGCTGAACATTTTGTCTCTATCTTGAAATGAGATTTGTGATAAAGATGCTATTGCTTCTGTCTTTGAAGACTTGGTTTGAGACATCTAAAGCTCATATTCAGTTAGAAAGTCTTCTGGGAAGACGCTACCTCATTTCAATAGATTTCCACCACACACAATCTTACTTCCTTTTTCATAGAAATTGTGTGTTTGTCCACATCAGTCCTCATTTTTCTTGAGTGGATTTTGAGCTGACACTTGTTCAGCATAGTCTTCCCTCCGTTTTCTTCTGGGATCATGAAAAAGGGGGGAAATGTACTTAGCACTGTTGGGCACCTTCACTTACTGCATACTTTAACATCAATCTGCATGCAGAAAAAGGCAGAGCAGCTCGTTTGTTTTGCTCATAGCAGGGAAGATGTCACAGGTATTAGATACTGTCTCATTGGATTGATAGGTATGTCATGTTTTGTTACTGTGGCCAGGGTTATGAAGGGCTTTTCTCTAGGGCTTGGGTACCTCTACTGCCCGTTTCAGCTGTCCACCCATGGCAGACACTCATGCTACAGCCATCAGATTAATGCTGCTTATCTTTCACACACACTACTGCCTGGCTCTCTGCTTCAGGAGTACAGCATTCCTTTGGGAAAAAATATTTTAGGGCAGGTGTAGACCCTGTATCTGAATGAGAGTCAGGAACTAGTGATCCTGGAGGATATGCATGCCCCTTACCCTGATGGCACAGTTGCTATATGTAGCCCAAAGAGGGTCTGAATTCCCCAAGTGTGGAAAGAAAGACTAAAGAAAGTATATGTCAAAAGCACAATGAGGATGTTCACAAGTATTCCAGCCACTAAAATGGGTTTTTCAGAATATTAACTATTCTGGCATATACTCATGTATCAGGTATTTACAACCAACATGACTGAGGCTTTCTCTTCTGAACTGTATACGTTTCTGATCATAGTATGTTATAATCCCATTGATACCTAAATTACATTTTTTTTTTTTTTTTTTTTTAAACTAGGTGATTTTTTGCTCCCATGCCTTGCATCAATCGGACTTCAATTAGGCAGAACCCATTCATTCCCCAACTCCCGATTTCTACCGTGAGCCAAGAGATGATTTGGGAAGGGGGTGGTCAATCAGGCAACTGTGATGGTACTCTGTGGTCTGTCCACATTGTTGAACTATGAACATTTGAAAGACCTGTCCTCAACACTTGGGTGGGGAGATGAATGGCTCTTGTCATTGTGGAAGCTGACAATACACCTTCCCTGCATGAGTGCACAACCTCCCACACTCATTATGAAGATTTCCACCCACTGGTGGCTTGGTGTGGCTAACCCTTGCCTCTAGGCCATGTACTTGCCTCCCCTTCCCTCCTAGAAGTGGGACTCTGCAGTATATGGCTGGCTACACACCCCCCCCCCCGATGGGAATGCTCGTTCTCTCCTGCCAGAACCATCAAGCACCTGAGCTGCTAATCAAACTCACATCATCTAGACTACAGTCAGGGCATTATTTTGTACCACCAGCATTAGCTTACATACTGGTATAAGTTAACATAAGTGATACACTACATTAAGTAAAACTGTATGCTTCTAATGTGATTATTAAAGCAAAAAAAGCACTGATCAAAATAACTAATATTAATGTGTGCATTTATGTTACTTATATACTGTGGTCATGAAAAATGGCTTCAGAGAAACCTATAATAATGTAACAGATTGCTATGGGATAACTGAAATGAATAAAAGCACATTTTTCCCAGAATGCAATGGTTTTAATATTTTCTTTCTATACAAAGTGAAGCTGTCCCATTCTGGGGAGTAGAGTGGGGGGTGTCTGTGCAAAGATTTCTATAGAAAAATCACCTTTTATTTCATTTGACAACCAGTTAAGTCCATTGGACACAAGTGTTCCTTTACAGGGGAGAACCAGGGATACTGCCTGGTTAAGTGACATAATCAGAGTAATACAGTAACTAAATGGAGGGAGACTGAATCAAACCTTAGGCTACATAAAGTAACTCAGAACTTTAATCCTCTGTGCTAAGTGCCATCATAACTTTAAAGTGATTCATAGGTGCATAGGTTCATAGGAATGTACTAGGCTAATGGCCCTGGAGCCTTTACAAGCCTAGCCCAAAAGATTCCCTGGCAACATGCCACCCAACATCATTTCCCCATGCCTCTGTCCAGCAGGGCCACTGAAATGATCCCCAGTGTGAATTTTCTATTTCCCATCTACTCATCAAGATTTCTCTTGAGAGCCAGTGAGGTACTCTGCTTGAGGTGTATAGGAAGTCTATTCCAGAACATGGGCAGTCTCTGGGTTATCAATCTGTCCCTCCAACAGGTTCTGTTGATTGTGGTAATGAGGTTGAGGTCTCTGGTGCATGTGGTACTGAGGGATTGGGATTGGGATTTCATTAGATGTAGCATATCTAGCAGTGCAGAGTCTGATGTGGCTTTGTAGGTTAAGCAGAGATAGTCTCTAAGTAGGCGGTATGATACTGAGAAAAGCTGATTTTAGTCTTTCCACACAGGGCAAGTGCTTAAGGCTTAGGATCCTCTTAGTGAGTTGTTGCATATGTCTGAGGTATATGCCGAATGGGGCATTGTACTCGATAATTGGTCTAATGAGGGAAGAGTAGAGAGAGGCAATGACCTCTTTCTTCCTGGAGGCAAAGCTCTGTGATGAGATGTGCCACATAGAAGGATTTTCTGACCACAGTAGCAATGTGATTATTAAAGGATAGGTTGCTATCCACTTGTGTTCCCAGATCTCTTATGACACCTTCAGTGTTCAGTGGACTACCATCAATGTGGTAGCTCATGGGTACCATGTTCTTCCCAAAGGGAATGACAATACATTTTTTGGCATTGAGCTTGAGGCCATGGTTCTGACAGCAGTCATTGGTTTCAGTGAGACCTTTCTGTATAATGTCATCATCATTTGGGGAGCGAATAATGGACTCCCATTTTCCAGTCTGTGAACTTGTTCAGCCAGAGTCCCTTGGTTTTGGCCTGGACTTCAGAAAAGTAGATGCCAAACAGGAGAGGACCCAAGACCAAACCCTGTGGAACTCCAAGTCAGACTACCAACTAGTCATGAGAGGAGTCCGCTAATTTCACTGTGCAAGTTCTATCCGTGAGCCAGTTTGCAACCCGCCTTGTGACAGAGGAGTTGATGCCTAATTTAGTGAGTTTATCCATTTTTCCTGAGTGAGGAATTGTGTTGAAGGCCTTGGTCAGATTGAGGTAGGCCATGTGAACTACCTTGCCTTCGTCCACAGCTCTGGTGACAAGACTCGAAGTCTACCAGGTTGAGCAGACAAGATCTACTCTTAACAAAGGTCTAGTGTCTGGAGATTCCCTATGTCCTTATTTATTAGGTCCATGATGATGCGCTCCATAGCCTTACATACCAGACTCATCAGGCTAATGGGGCGGTAGTTCCCAGGGTCCATAGTTACACCCCCCCCCCTTTGTGGAGTGGGATTACTGTAGCAGCGAACCATTCGGTGGTGACAAAGCCTGAAATGAGGCTGATTGGACAGGGCACTCAGTTGCGGTACCAGCTCATTTGCAATTCATGTAGAACACAGCCCGGGATGTTGTCAGGTCCAATGGAAGCTTTATTCTTGGCCAGTGCAATTTTAACCTGTGCAGCTGTAATATTGGGTACTTGGTATTCCTCAGGTATTGTGACTGGCCCTTTAGGGGGTGAGGGGGGGGGGTAAAGTTGGCACTGAATTGGTCAGCCAGTATATTGGCAATGTCTGTTGGCTCAGTATATGAGTTACCATTGTGTAGTAGCACTGAGCAGATCTGAGCATTACCTTGTAGATTTTTGACATAACTAAAGAAGCCCTTGTGGTTGTTTTTAGTATCTGTTGCAATTTTATTTTCGTAGCCAGCTTTGGAGGATTTGATGAGGGATCTCAGCTTTTTGTTAAGGCTGACTAGGGAGATTTTCCAGTCTTGGGACTTTGCCTTGTTCTGCAACAGTTTCTTCCCTCTGTTGTAGTGTTTAGGGCAGGGGACCACCAGATTGGCTTCCTTTTTTGGAGAGCATCTTGGCTCTATTGGGAATGGTCCATTCCATGCATTTGTGTATGTGGTCGTACAGTGCCATTGGTGTATGATTCTGCCATCATGAATTTATTTTCCATTTGCATGGGCACTGTAAAGTTAGCCACCTCAGTTTTTAGAAGCCCAAAATTGGCTTTGGAAACTTTTTTTTTTTTTTTTTTTTACAGTGGTTTCCTTTGCAGGGAGTGTGGGTGGGATGTGGATATTCATGGTGACTAGCTTGTGGTCAGATCTGACCAGAGAGGAGTTGACAATTGGTGTAGAGCAACTGTCACCCATATTAGTAATAACCAGGTTGAGGATGTTGCTACCCCTAGTGGGGGTAAAAATAAGCTGGGCCAGTGCATTGGAATTGATGAATTCCAGGAAACATTGAGCAAGTGCGTTGGTACTCTAGTAGTTTTCCTAGTTAATGGAGGAGTAAATTCACCCAGTATAAGGGTGTTGGGATGGACCTTTATATTTTCTAGGGTGTTTAGGAATGTGGAGTGAGATTCTTGGGACATGGTGGGGGATCTATAGCAGGCAATAACCTAGATTGCAGTTTTACCCAGTGTTAGTTGTACCTGGAGTTTCTGCATTATGCTGGGCAACTAACATGGTGGTGTACATATCCTTTATGAATATGGACACACCATCGCCTTTAGGGCTAATGATCCATATTTGGGGTCCAAAAGGTGTGGTATGAGTTGTAGCCTGGCAGCACAGGAGTGCTTTCAGGTGCCTTGAACCAGGTCTCTGTTACTGCACAAACATCGATGTTCTCCATTTTGAGGAGTGCTTCAAATGAGTGCATTTTGAGATACAGACTACTAGCATTGAGTAGCATAACCCTCAGATTACATTTGCTTGTAGCTGTTATGGTGGTAATTTGGTCCTCTGGACATTGCCTAAAAAAGGCACTATAGGGGTGGTAAGAGCCTTGGCCATTATACGGAATCCCAGGGGTGACAGATGCAGGCCATCTCTGGCAAAGTGTTGAGGTCTGTCGATCATGTCATCCCTGGGAGACAGATACTGGATCCCCTTGGAATGACACCAGAAACTTAGCCAATTATTGAAATCAATCATTTTTGTTTGTACTGTGGTATTATTCTTGGTGATGGTAATAAGCTACTCAGAGCTAGGGACATGCCCTCCTGGGCTACATGATCCGAGAGCTCTTCAATGTCTCTCTTCATGTAGTCCAGGGAGGTCATTCACACCAACATGGACAATGGTAGAGTCATATCTGTACCCGTTGTGGAGCGACCTGAATGCATGCATTATGTGGTGCATCTTAAAATCATCACATCTGAGGTTTCTGCATTTTGGGATGAAGAAATATGTCCTCTTGCAGTAAGCCCCTTTGTAGAATATAATTCTAGCATATCTTCCAGAAAGCTAACATCCAAACAATTAAACCTCAACGAGGTGCATAACAACTATTCAGTAAAGGTCGCAGTTTTGTCTTTGTGTCTTTATATGGCATGGTCATGGATTTGTCACTCTTGCAAACAGGATGTTTCAGGTAAACTTCATGAAGCATTAAACAAATTGATTATTTAATTGCTTGAAATATTAGAATATAAGATAAGAATTTAAGTTCAGTAACTACTGATCTTTAAATATTTTACTGTAGATACAAAATGAAAGGAATGTGTTTTACAAACAAATGGAAAGCTAAACTACATACATTCTCATGGTATAGAGCTTATTCATAACACAATGTAATATGCATAGAATTAACACTAACACACTCAAATTACTTTCTGCCATAGTAACTTATTTATGAATTTATTTATTTAATGGCTTGTGAAAGCCAGGTAACTTACTCGGATTAACAACCTTTTTCATGGAAAACGTTATAAGCATAAGCAGCAGTGTAGAAATCATACAGTTAATATTGCAATAGTTTAGCCTTTACAGTTATAAAGCAAAATCAAATGCCACTATACATTCAGCAAAATCAAATAAAATAATCAGCAAGAGTTAGAGATACAGCTGCAAAGGGGAAAATGTAACATGTCCAACAATCATAAGTATGTAAAAAAATGAAAATAAATGGTGACGTTACAATTGTTCTTGTTCAGGGTTATAGGCGTTACACTTACAAACAAATGATAACCTCTCAAGTTTCAGGTATATTATATGAAGGCATCATTGTCCATTAATGTAGCAAATTACCTCATTAATCATACAGAAAAAAAAAGCTTGTGTAACTGAATGTTGAGCAGGCTAAGTTAGGTGCTGGGAACATTGAGTTGCAAGAGAGTTCTCTGAAAACCACAGACAATGAGTGTTGACGTAATTCAACAGGCATCATTAATTATCTGCAGAATACATTTTCAAACTGTTTTGCAGCAGCGGGCAGTAGTCCAGTCCATACCACCACACTGGCAGTGGCAGGTTTTTCCATTTTGAATATCCCATGAGCCGCATCCCATGCCACAGGCACAAGAAACAGGTGCATAATCTGCAATAAAACCAGAATACAAACTGAAATACGAACTTGGCCAAGACAGACAGATTCATGGTCACAGGAGCATATTCAAATTTGCACTGCTTACAGAGCTAATAAAAAGTTTACCTCAAGTAAGAACATGACAAGTTCTATCACAAACAATTAGTTCACTCACAATCCAATTTTTATTAATCTAGTCATGTATTAAAGATACTAGCTTAGCTTCTGATAAGGACCTTTCATGGAAAACTATTTCCACTGCAATTATGTAGACTCGAAAATGATGTAGTAGATATTTTTAGTATTTATGTTACCATTATAATGCCATGTAGGTAAAGCAGTATATATTTTATGGATTATTGATTAACAGAACTCATCCATATACGAGTGATGGCTTTATTTTAGGATTACAGAAATTAAAACAATGAAATTTCTTTGGCTCACAGACACCCACAACAGCAATCTCTCATTCCAAAGTGCACAACAGTCCTACCAGACAGACCTGCACAATTTATGTATTGCTAACAGCTATCAGATACAGATGGTAGGATTTAACAGAATGAGAGGTCAGGAACTGAACTGAATGCTTCTGCTGCACATTATGAAGGATTTTATTTGCAGCTGAAAATGAAGGTAGGTCTATGACAGGCCACAGGGATCCCCATGAGTTACTTTTAACCATGTGTATGAGCCCACAGTACAACCCCCATTGCATTTGTATGTTACTGTTGCTGAATACCACCTGCAGAAATTAGTAATCCAACAGTTTGACCTTTTAATTACCACAGACAATCCTTTAGGGGGTATAAGGAAGAAAATTAAACCATTCATCATCTTGGGGTTAAGTTCTAACTACTGAAAAAGACTGATGGAAAAATGAAAATAAAATACTAAAGCTAAATCACATGTCTTGACTAGAAGGCTTTTCAAGTCACACATTGCATGTCCTGTGTGCATGCTAATGGAAAAAGTAAACTATTTTCTGATCAAATCACTCTTCATTGTGAATATGACTGCACAAATGAATACCTGATGAGTAAAGTGTGTGTGTGTGTGTGTGTGGGGGGGTGGGGTGCAATGGGAATCTGCCCCAAAATAAGAATGTTTTCATTAGATATCTGCTTAAACTGCATTGAAAAGTGATTTGGTTATATAAGCACATCTCTGAACAAACTCAATGTTCCAGGTCTGGAGAACAAATAGTTGCATCCCTTACACGAGGAAGAAGATGTAGGACTCATAACTATAGACAATGGATGCCACTTCAGATATGGAAGCCACATTGAGGAGCTAGATATTAATTTAGATGTGACTACAGTGACTTCATTCATGGAAGTGGGGGGCATCAGATGTTTTGGAGCACCAGACTCCAGTTTGTTGGTTGTGAGATCTATGCAGTTACAATATCACAGTACTTCAAGGCTTGGTTTGTTAAAGCTTAGTCCCCCCCTCTTCTCAACAGCAACAATACATGGACCATCTAGTCTCAGACAAAAGGTCTGGCAGCTTATGGCTTGGGACATTCAACCGAAGAAAGAGCCCTCAAAGTCAAATGATGCATACACGTTGTGAACCACTAACGGATATACGATTTGAAATTAGTTGGCAGAAACAGGCAACCATTGTTAAGATGGTTGTGTTAAAGGGGTACAGAAAAGGTAATGAGTTATCATTCATAGTCAAGGTACTTAAAGTCAAAGTAAACTTTGTCAATCAGATGTGCCTAGCACTGCCAGCTGCATGAAATTTCGTTGCTTGGTCCCAGTGCAAGCCATAACGTAACAAATAATTAGAATGACAATAAGACAGATTCACATACAGTAATAATTAAGATACTTGACAATACATAAATTTACCACATTGGACAACAGACAATATTAGTAGGTATTGCACAGACTAATTTATTTATTTACATTTATTTATTGACATTTGTTGCCCAGCGAAGTCCACTGGGTCAGAAACCCATTTTCAGTGGAGGCCCAGGGAGAAAAGCTTCACAAATAATCAAATATTGTACAAAACAAATACAAAGTGAATAAACATACATTAGCATAGGATGGGGAGTAATGGCATATTAATACATAATTATCAGACTGCACGGATACATAACATATAAGAACGTAATAGATCATTAGTAAATTGCACATATCTTAGGTAGAGAAGCAGTAATATAGATGAGGAAGAGAATAATATAACAGAGGGTTAAAGAGTAGGATCAGAGTAGTTAAGTGTGTGAAGTTAAGGGGGCTTATACTATTTCAGAAGTACAGCTGGGATTATTTAAATAATGGGTTTTAGTGCAGCTTTAAAGGCGGTTAGTGAGTCAAGTTTAGTAATGTGTGAGGGGAGACTATTCCATAGTTTGGCAATGTTGCAGGCATATAGGCATTGTCCTGTTCTTTTGTTGGGTTTAGCCAAGTTTAAAAAAGTGTCCTTTCTGAAGACTGGAGGGTTCTAGTTGGGGGGAGGTGTGTAAGATAGACTTGAGTGCAGGATAGCTATCAGATTTGAAAATTTGGTTATGAGCAAGTGTTAAAGTATAATAGAGATAGTTGTGAAAGTCAAGAACTGTTTGAGATGCTTTGCAGTGGTGTGAGCAGTTGGGCATGTTGGAGGCAAATTTTGATATCTTGTAGTAGCAAGATTGCAACTTATTACTGAGGGATGTATGGAGGTTAGTGAAAATCGGGCTTCCAACAAGAGGGATGGGATAAGCAAAGTGTTTGCTAGTTTTATCTTAGTTTCTTTATCATCTAGGTATAGTCTAGGTCAGTATAGTTTGCCAAGTTTGAAATGTTTTTTTTTTTTTTTTACTGTATTGATAATGTGTGCTTCAAAAGAGTTTACCAATAGTGATTCCTAGAACTTTTGCAGATAGCACCTGTTCTATTTCTGTATTATGTGAAAAAAATCTTGAATTCTGCAGCTGGAGGTTTTGATGAAAATAGTAATTTAGTTTTTTTGGGGTTCAGCATTAACTGAGCATCATTTAGCCAGGTTTCTATGGATGTGAATGTATCCTGGGTGATCTTCTGGAGTTTAGCGAAATTGTTGGAGGATGAGATGATAGTTGAATCATCCGCATATTGAATTAATATGCTTTGTTGGGAGACTTTATTAAGATCATTAATTAAATATATTAAAGAGCAGTCATCCTAAAATGGACCCCTCTGGGACTCAGATACTCTGTTGGTTTTGCCATCTAACCAATTGTTGTCCGTCTTGTAGGTAGGTGGAAAACTAGTTTAATATGCTTAGACAGCATCCAAGTTTTTCTAAATATTGTAATAACTTAGGGTGTAATGCTGTCAAACCCTTTGACAGGTCTAACAGGAGTACTGAAGTTAATAGGCCAGCATCAAGAGCTTTATTCACAGTATCAGTGAAGGAGAGCAAAGCTGTGGTTGTGCTATGCCCAGGGCGGAATCCATGCTGAGTGGGAGCTAGGAGGTTGTTGTTAATGAAGTGATTTAGTAGTTGGGACTGTATGCATGTTTCTAGGATTTTTGATATGGGGAGAGAATGGAGATGGCCGGTAATTTGAGAGATCGTGTGCATTACCACCTTTGTGTAGTGGAGTTATAAGACTTTCCACAGCTGGGGGACATAAGATTCAGAGATTTAACAATTAATAAGAATACTTACAGGATAAGCTATAGCTTTGGCAACAAGTGAGTATTCAGGTGGTAAGTTATCAGCAGAGTGAGCTGGGCTTTAGTTTGGTTAGCAGCTTTAGAATTAGGGATGTAGGTACTGGTAGTAGTGAGAAAGGAGAATTGGGTGGGATATTGTTAGGAGGTAGATATGGGATCTGTCTGTGTAGTATTTTAGGAGTTAGGGTTGCTTTTTGTAGATGAATCTTTGATTAGTTTTTGAATGGTGTTAATGAAATGGGTATTAAATATTTGTGCTATCTGGTGAGGGTCTTTGTTGGGAGGGTGATGGATTTTGAATGTTACTAGGATTAAGTGGAGAGGATACAGATTCCCAGAATTTTTTTTGGATTACTTTAGGAGGATAGTTGTGAGGAGAAATAGGTTTTCCTACTAGTTAAGTTTTTTTTTTTTTGCAGTATTTCAAAGTTGTTTATGATTTTGTACATTTGCTTGAGTTCTACTTTTTCCATATTTTCCAGGCTTTGTGTCTAGACAGAAGGGTTTGTTTCGTTAGCCAGGGACCAAGTTTAGGTTCTGTTCATTTTGTACGAAGAGGTGCTAAGCTATTTAATGTGCTAAGAAAGACGTTATTGAAATAATCTACAGCGTCATCCAGAGGCAGTGTTTTTATTGGGGTCCAGTTTTGAGCTTGCAGGGTATTAAGTATGTTTTGATCAACATGGGCAAAGTTCCTGGTAGATTTTTAAGTGTGAGGTTTGGGGATTTGTATTTGGGTTCTAAGGGTATAAGCAGGTAGGCGGTCAGAAAGTGTTTGGGAGGGTGCCGGTATTGGAGTAGTAGCAAGGGTGAGATACCAGAATCCAATCTAATGTAGATTTTGCTTGGGTATTTAAAGCACGTGTAGGCTCTGTGAAAAATTTTGTGAAACTATGGAGATAAATGCTGGTAGCAGGAGCTTTGGAGGTTAGGTTTTGACAATTAATGTTAGTGTTGCCTAGAATAATAGTTTCTTGGGAGGTATTTTGGTTAATCCACCATAAGAAGTCTTCAAATGGGGGATGGTTTGACCTGGAGAAGTGTATATAGCATCAATAGAGAGTTGTTCATTAGGGTTTATATGAAGGGATGTTATTAGGATTTCCATACTATTGAAAGTGGGGACAGGTTTCAGATGAATATTTATTGATAAGGAGTCTCGATAAATTAAGGCTACACCTCCACCTTTATTTATTTATTTATTTTTTTAAGTGGTCTGTCATTACAAAGAATGTTGCAACAAGGAAGGATTTTGGTGTTGAATATAGGTGTTTTAAGCCAGGTTTCAGCTATTGCTATTGTGTTTGGTGAATGGTAAAGCCAGGACTGGAATCCAGTAATTGTGTTGCAGAGCCTTCATGCATTAAGTGTTGCAAAATATAAATCATGGGTTACAGAGGAATGAATGTTTTTTGGCAAGTTATTTGGACCCAAGAATCCCCATTAAGATTTGCTTAGAATATTGCACATCCACATTAGTAGCTCGATAAACTCTGTTCATATTGTAAATATATGGAGTGATGACTCTGGCTATTGCACTAATAGTAATAGAAGAGATTGGCTAACTGTTCCAATTATTAAGCAATTGGCAAATTGTCACTATATACAGTATACCACAGCTTGTGCTATATTGATCCTGTTATCTTTGATCATGCTTGACATTTATGGATAGAGGGAAGAATCCCCCTATTCAGTCTAGAATCGGATGTTTTGCATTGTAAGCTACAATATCATCTGAGGAGAGACGGAAGAACATGCCATGCACAGGATGGGTGGGGTTCTCTTATCTTCCTAGCTCACCCACAAATGGGATTGAGGAAGAAATTATTTTTTCCACTGCTTTCACTACCCTCTGGAGAGCCTTGCGGTCAGATGCTTTGCATTTTCCGTACCATATGATGATGTTACTAGTGAAGATACTCTCGATGGTCCCCCTATAGAAGGCTTTGAGGATGGTCTTTGCCTGGTTTGCCTTCCTCTGTTTCCACAGGAAGTACAGACATTGCTGTGCCTTCTTCACTGTGTGGTTAATGTGAGTCGTCAAGCATAAGTCATCAGTGATGTGCACCCCAGGAACTTTTGACTCCACTGCCACCCCCTTAATCTCCAGATATTGAAGTACCTCCTGTGCCCTCCTATAGTCCACTACTAATTCTTTGGTTTTCTGCTTACATTTAAGGACAGATTGTTGCTGCTGCACTAACCTATCAGATGCTCCACTTGTTCCCTGTAGGCTGTTTCGTCTTTATTCCTGACAAGACCTACAACAGTGGTATTGTCCGCAAATTTGATTTTTGTTGGATTCATGCTTTGCCATGCAGTCATGCATCAGCAAGGCGAAAGGTAGAGGACTCCAGATGCAGCAATGTGGGACACCCAAGCCCGGTGTGATACTGTTTGAACTCTTATTTCCCACACATCTTTTTGGGTCAGTTTATGAGAAAGTCCAGTATCCAGTTACATAGACAGGTGTTGATGCACAGTTAGATCAGCTTTGCTATCAGATTCTGGGGATGACCGTGTTGAAGGCAGAACTAAAATTGATGATCAGCAATCTGACATAGCAATTCTTGTTCTCTAGATGGGCCAATGATTCATGAAGTGTTTTAGCTGTAGCATCAGTAGTGTAAGTGGTTAGATCAAAAGTGTAATGTGTCCAGTGTTCCAGGTAGATTTGAAGAGATATGATTCTTGATTAGCCGCTCAAAACAATCTGTTACCACAGATGTAAAAGCAACTGGTCAGTAATTATTTAGACTTGTTGGTTGACATTTTTTGGGTAAGGGAATGATTGTCGTATTTTTGAACGTTTAAGTACAATGGCTAAATGCAGGGATATATTGAAAATATCAGTTAGTACAGTGGACAGTTGAGTAGCACATTCTCTAAGAACCTTTCCCATAATATTATCAGGATCAGATGCTTTTCCTGGGTTTACTGTCCTCAGGGTCTTGAAAACATTAGATGTGATGAGACATAGCACCCCTTCACTCTGTTCGACAGGGAAATTACTTGCCATAGTGTTACCAAGGGTGAATCTGCTGAAGAAGGTATTTACTTTATTCAGAAATTCTGTGTTGTCATCACATGTGGAGGACGAAGGCCTGTAGTTGGTTATTGCTTGTATACCTTGTCAGAGACATCTAGAACCCCTTTGGTCAGAAAAAAAAAAAGTGTCCCTGAATTTTACGGCCATAAGTCCTCTGCCTCTTATATCCCCTACTTAGATTTGCTCTGGCCTCTTTTAGGGCATCCTTGTCCTTTTATTTGAAAGCATTTTGTGCTTTTAAGAGCTCATACACTTCACCAGTCAGCCAGGCTTTCTGGTTTGCACGTACGGTGATGCTTTTGGTGACTGTTATATCAACACATTTTGAAATGTAGGCCATCACTGATTTTGTATACTCCTCCAGGTCTATGTTGGTTCTCAGCTGCCTCTCTAAGCACCGACCAGTCCATGCATTCAAAGCAGTCCTGCAGTGCCAAGACTGCTCCCTCAGGCAGTATCCTTACTTGTTTGGTTGTTGGTTTACCCCTTTTTAGCAATGGTTTATATTTGGGAAACTGCATGACCACCAGATGGTCTGAATTACCCAGGTGTAGATAAGGTACTGCTTTGTAGGCCAGCTTTACGTTTGTCTACACCTTATCCAGAACATTCTACTTTCTTGTTGCAAAGTTCACATGCTGATGGTAGTGGGGTAATACAAATTTCAGGTCAGCCTGATTGAAATCACCTGCAATTATATAAGCAAACTCCGGGTTCTTATTTTGTAGGTTATTTAGGGACAGATAGAGAATGTTTAATGCCTCATTGGTATTAAGGAATGTAGACAGCTCATTCCCTCCAGTACAACCCTTTGGAGTGTGTACCTTTAACTCCTAGTGGGTGTGGCCTGAGCCTTTAAAAATTAAGTTATCACCTTGCAATTCTAACAAATACTCATTGACAGAGGTCAGATATCAATACAATTGCGTTTGCCATCATGTATGCTTCAAGATAAAGTAGTCTGATACCCTGCATGTAGCATGGTTTTGGATTTATTAATGCAATATTAACAAGTAATATTTGATGCCTAGAGGAGCAGTAGGAGGTAACTGTATATGCACCTGGAGGCGTCACTCGGATGTAATGAGTTGCTCACTCCATTGAACTCCCTAGATAAGTAGAAGGGCCTGCATTTTACTGACATGAACTCAATGTTCTCGGAACAGTGAGAGGCAATTTTACAGTTTGCACACCAGCTGTTGACACACACACCCTCCTCCGTGAGATTTGCCACACAGACTGAATTCTATCAGCATGAAATAATGACATCCCCTCTACATATACCGTACTATCATATATATTGGAGTTCAGCCACCAAGTTTCAGTGAACACAAGTAAACAGGTATTTCTCACCTAAGTTTGTGTGGAAAGATCCATCCTTAAGTAGTCTATCTTGCTCTCTAGTGAGCATACATTTGCCAGCAACATGGAAGGAAGTGCAGGCCTGTGCAGATTTGTTTTTAGTCTGACCTTAATTTCTGCTCTAGAGCCTCTCTTTCTTGATTGTTCACATATTTTCCTTTTAATGCACTTCCCATATCCCATTGTCAACAAGTAGCATCCGAGAAATCTGACACCATCATTAGAAGGAATGTGATAAATTGAAATAAATATCTAAATCACCATTGGTGCTGGGGTTTCCCAACACAGAAATGGCTAACTGTACCTGCCACTGTAGATAATAGAAAATTATCCATTTGCAGCATGGTGACTCTGTTGTAAACCTATTGCATCATAGCTCCAGGATCTGTAGTTCAATCATGATCATCTTCAATCACCACCTGTGTAGAAAATGCATGCTCTCTCTATACTTACATTCATGTGTTTTTTCCTCTGGCTAATCTGCTTTCTTTCTACTGCTCCAAAACATACTGTTTGACTAGCTTCTCCATAATATCCATGTAAGTTGTATATATACTTCCCTTGTGGCCTAGTTCATGGATAAAAAGAATCCAAGAAAGCCCAGTTCACTTAAGTTGTTAAATAAAAATTAAATTACTATTCTGAGAATATTTAGGACAAAAAATACATTCTCCTTAGCAGACAGAAGTGGTGAACTGCGACAGTTCAGTTTAAAGTAAATAACACAGCAGCTAAGACAGTTATGCAGATAATCACTTATGCAGATGGTCACTGTTTAGAAGTGTACAATGCAAACAGTTCTTCAGTGGGCAGGAGTGGAAACTGGCCACATTCTTGTGGAGTGCTACACTGAATCAAAGGTTATGGTGCTCAGTATGCTGCTCTTTTATGCGGATGTGCACATTATTGGTCCGGTGTTTAACTGAGTTGCAGTGTGGTGACATGCAATATGACAACAAATTGCTAGAAGAGGCTCACAAAACAGTAAAATGAAGTATCCAAATTTAGGACGCCTTTAAAAATCTTAAGAGTTCAGACAAGTTATAGTGATTATTAAACACTCATACATGCTAAGGACTAAGAGTAACTGTTCTGTCCTGAGCTCATGTAACTAACCAGTTTTCTTTTGGAGTGTCATTGTCAAGGCCTCTGCAAACTTCTGCTGTTAACTGTATAACAGCATGTGCTTTTTCATCATTGAAAACAATTGAAATCCCAGGTCTGCCCCTTTTTAATTTTTCCAAATCTTTTGGGTTTCTAATACCATGATGGGAATGGATCCCATTCCTAAGTCAAGTACGATTAAAGTTCATGAAATTAGTATCGTTTCACTCTGATGTCAGCCAAGAGAGCTCTTTGCAGCACCCTCAATGTGCCCAGTACAGACTCCTTTCACAATTTGTATGGAGTTACATGTATTGGTAACATATCTATATATGACTGTAGACTCTTCATAAGACTCGTTTGCTCCTACTACTATTGGAACTATCCGGGTATCTTCCACATTGCTCTCATTTCTTACAAATCCTGATATTTTATGACCATCTCTCTTTGTATGCTGGATGCTGTAGTCACTGGGTGTGGTGATTTCAATGATCAATGCTACTTTTGTCTTCTTTTCTTGGACCATATCTGTTTTTCTAGCATCTATCTTTTGAACTGTAATGGATGATCCCCATGTGATGTAGACTTAATTTTCTATGATGCTTTGGGGCTCATGTTTCCAGTGTTTTTCAGCCACTTCAATATCATAATGTTTATACAATCTCCAGTGCAATAGTTTCGCCACATTATTATGCTTTTCAGTATACAGTCCTTCTGCCATTAGTATGTCGCAACCAGCAACAAGGTGTGCAACCATTTCCAATTCTGTTTTACAAAACTTATATTTGTCCGTTTCTCCCACATGTTCAATAGACTTTGTAAACCAGTGTGCATGTAGCCCACTATCTTGTGCCACCAATATTAACATTGCATCTCTTGGTTTGAATTTGCCTCTCCTTAACCATTCCTGCATTTCTTCCTGATAATCAGGAGGTTCTTCCAGATGTTTTCTACACTTTACCATATTTATGCATTTTTCACATTTCTTGCTTTCTCATCTGGTCCTTCACCTTATACGCTTTCATTTGTTTTTTGGCACATTCAGTTGCTGCCTGGTTTTTATCCACTTGTGGTATGATTTCCATTCCTGCTTGATGCTGATATGGTGCTGCTAGCCTAAGCAAGGAAGTCATCTTAAGATTTATTCTCCTCATGTTTCAAAACTTTCACTACATTTGGGTCTTGTAGGGTCAGCAGATGTGTGGAGTCCCACAATTGCAGATCTGCACATGTAATCAATTTCAAGGAGGCCCATCCCTCCTTTGGAATGGGGAATATATAATCTGGTATGCACAGATTTTTATAAATCGTTTGGTGAGCATGAACCATCCCTTCTTGTTTTCCTATCCAATCTATCCAACACGTTTTGGAGCCAGTCAATCACTCCAAAACTAAGTTAGGACAGGAAGAGGAAATTGGTTTATAGCTCGGATTTTGTTCCTAGATGTCAGTGCTGTTTTCAGGATTAATTTAAGTCTTCTAAAGTACTCTTTACCAAGTTTTATTCACATTTTTTTCAGGTTTTATTATTGATCCCTCATCAGTTCCCAAATATTTATATACTTCCTCATTCCCAAATATTTATACACTTCCTCTTGCCCAAATTCTTTTATATCACATTCTTGTCCCAAACTGATGTTTTGGTGCAGATGTTTTCCTGCTTTATAGGTTGCTTTTGCACATTTATTAAGACCAAATGATATTTTTATATCTGAAAAAGTTTTGACAACTTACAGTTGTACTTTCAGTTCCTCATCTGATGAGCTATACAGTTTCAAATCATCAACAAAGATGATGAGAAGTCTTTACATTTTGTTGTTTTCTAGGAGCCAACTTATAGCCATGGCTTAAGATGTTTAAGTAGACAGCTTAATGGATTAAGGACAAGGCAGAATAGCAGCGGTGACAAGAGTCACACGAATATCCCCCCACTGAATTTTTATCCCTGGGATTATAATTTGTCCTTTATCATGGCTTAATTGCAAAGTGGTCTGCCATTGTTTCATGGTCACTGTAATGTAGTTGTTCAGTGTAGGGTGTATCATACATTTTTAAGCACTCTTATCCATGAATGTGGGAAACTATCAAATGCTTTTTTTGTAGTCAATCCATGCCATACTTAAATTCTTCCCCTTTTTACAGTTATCCGCTATAACTGACAGCAAATGATCCTTTTTTCCATATGACTTTTTTATTGCCCTTTTGTTCTACTGCCATATTGGAGTTTTCTTTTAAATGACTATAGACTGTCGGCATCAATTCCAATGTATAGTTTATATGTCAGAAGGCAAGCTATTGGCCTATAATTTTAGGGTAGCTTGCAAGTTCACTCTTAAGTAGGAGCATTGTTTTTCCTGTTAGCCAGGTTAGTGCCTGTTCACGGTGGGCATATAAATAGTTCTTACTCATGGCTAAATCTTCATGCAAAGATGTTAATACTTTCAGCCAAAAGTTAGGTACTGCATCTGGGCCTGGGGTTTTCCGGTTAGAGGCTTTTCTTAACTTTGATTCAATCTCTCTGGCTGTTACTTCATCCCATTTCATCTCCTTTACCTTTAAACCTCTTATTCTTTCTTTGACTTCTATCCATTTAGCATATTTGTTATGTTCCACAGGATATTCATAGATACTTCTCCAAAATGTATCAGTTTCTTCTTTTTTGGTGGTCTTTCAATTCCTTTTACCTTGTTTTTCCCAATTATCTATAAAGCTTATTTGGGTCATCAATAAATTGATTATTTCGTACTTTTCCTTTATATTTATCTGCGTATCTTAAGTTTTTCTGCCTGTGCTAAGATTTTTAGTTTATTTGCGATAGTGCATGATAGATCCTGATTTGTTTTAATATTGCACATTGCTTTTATCACGTCAGAGTATTTTTGTTGATCCGTTTCCTCTTCTATATTCTAACAGTGACACTTACCTTAGTTGCTTTATATAGTTTTCTCT
The DNA here is from genome assembly GCF_019279795.1 of Protopterus annectens. Taxonomy (NCBI): domain Eukaryota; kingdom Metazoa; phylum Chordata; order Ceratodontiformes; family Protopteridae; genus Protopterus; species Protopterus annectens. The sequence goes on from NC_056738.1 coordinate 176,386,083, forward strand.
ATTTGATACTTCCATGAAGGTATTAGATTTCTTCCTTTTGTCTCCCTCACTACCTTTGTTTTTGTGGTTGAACTTTATCAGTTATTAATTTAGCTGCACAGTAATGTACCCTGTTTATTTCTGTTATATCGCATGGATCTCTGTGGACAGTCCTAATTGTGTTCATTTGTTTTATCAAACTTCTGACTTCTTGGGTTTTATTGACCTTCTGTGGTCAATTTCTTTCATTGATCTTAATATGTCTATCTTTATTAAGTCAAGCAACTATTCTCTTTGTTTGTTTTCCATTTCCTGTGGGTATTCTATAGAAGGTTCAACATAATCTTCCTGTGACACATTCTCTTCAGTTTCATCCTGTATCATCTGTTGGTCTGTCATATGAGAACTCACTAGATTATCACTCCTCAACATTAACTGTGTCAGAGTTTCCACAGTTTGCTGTTCCTTCCCTTGCTGTCCAGCTTCAAGTGAACGTTTATACTTTAGATTTTCTACACTAAATCCTTCACTTTGCAGGTACTCTAACTCCATTACTGATCTGTTTTTTCTACTTTACTTCTGTCTTCTTATTTTTGTATTGTAAAGTATTCCATGTCTGGATTCCTTTCCCTGCATTTCTCTTCAAAAATCTTTAGTGCTGCTCCTTTTGTATTGGATTAGTTTTGCTTTTTCCTTTGCATAGATATTACACCATATTAACTCTCCCTTTCCCACATCCATATTTCTTCTTCAGACATCTCCTGATCTTCCTGTTTCTCATTACGTTGGGGACTCATTCCATCATGCTGTGATGTAACCTGTATCAGACCTGCATCAAATCCTTCACTTCACAAGCACTCCATAACTTTAGCTTCTATTTTCTTAACTTCTACTTTACCATCTGCTTTTCTACATTTCATCTTTGTAATATTTCTTTGTGATATTTTCCATATCTGGATGCATTTGCTTGTATTTCTCTGAATATCTTTAGGCCTGCCTTCTTTATGTTGATTACTTTGGCTTTCACCTTTGCATAAATATTGCACCATATCAAATCTTTCTTTACTAGGTCATATTTCTTTTAACTTATCAAACATATCTGAAGTTTTGTTGTTTTATATTTTTACACTTCCTCAGATGCTTCTTTTTCAAACAGATCAAAGTTTCTTGTTCTATATATTGTTTTTCATATTGTATTAATGACTGCAAATTTTTATTTGAAGCTTCTGACAGTCTTGCGGAAGTATTTTTCCTTCCCCTAATTTATCTCTTAATCTTTTTATATATCTTGTTTCTGGAATGGCTCGTCTTTGGCCTATCAGTTTTTGTGATTGTTGTGGACTGCTACTTCCTTCTACAGTAGGGGAGTCATCCTCTCCCTGGGCCTGGCCCATCCCCATTGTAGGAATGTTTCCGTATTTTGAAGAGTCTACACTGTCATTTTCCGGTCCTAACACCAATGCACCTACCAGGACTGAGTACTTTTTATCCTGGGTCTTTTGCACCCAGCTGTCTTTTTTACATTTTTGACCTACTTCTGTCTATGATATATGCTATATAAATACAATCTATATATCAGTGTCACCTTGGTGAGATTTTGTAGTAAACAGGTTCCACCTCATGAAGGTACACGCAAAGACCTGAGTAGGAATTCAATTTAATCACTAGTACACCCCTTTGCTTGCTGACTTTTCATCTCTTCATTCTGTCCAGTATAAATAATGTAGTGGACTGTCAGACTGATTGGTCTCTGGTGATCCCTATTCCATATACTCAACTACAGGATTTGGCCTCTTCAGAAGTAATCAAATTCATTTGCGCCATCATGGGCAGTTATAAATAGGTTTGTTTCATTATTTGCTGAGATTTTTTAGCAGTCTGGAGAGTTGTTGGTTCCACAGAACCTGTGGATGGCCACTCTGACTAAGATTAAAGAGAAAACAAATGTCTAATCTGTCTAAAGAGATCTAGGTCACTTAAATATCCCATAAGTGGCAGAGTAACCATTAGCATCATATGACAGTTTCTGAAAAGTTCTAGTATTCTTCCCTAAAGATCTGCTGACTAATACCTATCCAAAATGCATTCTCAATCACCCCTATCAGGCTGGCCAAATCTCCAGCATAAGACATAGGCGTGATATTTTCTGGTCAGTTTAAGCAGCAGCAAACCTCTCAACCTACAAGCACAAGACATCTGGACAAAGCCAAAAATTATTATGAACTTAGAAAGTTGCTAGAATAAGAGGTTTTGCTTTAGTATGCCTTTAAGTCTGAAACACAAGTGTATCATTATTTAATGATTTCAATCATTTGCCAGAAGACCACAAATTTTATGAGAAGTAGACAAAAACAGGAAGCAAAAATCTGGACATTCTGCAAAAATCAGTTGAGATGTATGCAGCTGTGAAAAACAAAAGCATTTTGTAAGCCCCACCATCCCCTAATGAAGGTGCATTTAAATCAGGCTTTGACTGGTGGTTAAATGCAGTAAATTCAAGATTCTGACTCATCTCCCAAGTTTACCACAATGTGGGGAAGGGAGGAGACTGAATTCTGAGTGGTTTTACATGTCAGGGATATGATACTTTTTCCTGACATCAGGCCATTTCTTTTTTGTAGTACAAATTTTATCATGTATGACTTTTGGCCAGCAGGATTTTAACCACTATTAAGTAGTTGATATTGTGCCTCGGAAGTATAAGATGCAAGTGATATTATATTACATTATATTATATTATATTGTATGATGCACACATTTTATGGCCAGCTGACATACCCACAAACAGACACAATTTTATATTGTAATATATTATGTTGTTATATTATGCTATATTTGTATTACACTATGATATTATATATATATATATATATATATATATATATATATATA